>NW_028254970.1:0-90102 GCF_964263255.1 Lissotriton vulgaris
AGGCGTGAGAGTGGGCAGGGCTCCCTGTATGTAGGAGGAGAACCCGAGTGTCTGCCGAAGTTGAGAGAGGCAGGGAAGATCCCCTCATATTTGCCAGACGAAGACGAAGCCTCACTGGCTAGCCGGACACCAGGGAAGTACCGGAGCCTCACGAGTTCCCTGCTAAATCGTCCCTCCTACTTCCCAGTAATGAGGAGGAGAGAAAGCCCACGGTGAGTGGGGCCTGGTACAAGGCACACTGTTGGTGCCTGCTGGCTCATATTTTCCCTGCAAAAAGAAGCCCTGGTGAGTGGGGCTGACAAGTCACACTGTTGGTGCCTGGTTGTTCGCACAGCTGCGCCGCCAAATCGTAGGCAGCTGCAACACGGGGGCATTCTTTGAGGAAGACAGGGCTGAGTTGCTCCCCACCCCCTGATTGCTTTGCAGATCTTTTAGGGGCATTGATCCGGCTGCGTCTGCAGCTAGGGGGCTAGTGGAAGCCCTGTATCCACAGAAAGAGACACACAATTTAGGAAGCAACAATGGTAACAATGGCATTGTGGGGAGCCCAGGGCCAGCCCCCGGGATGAGACTGGCCAAGGCGCACCCTAGGGTCAGTGGGGCCTAATGCCATTAGGTGATGTGTGCACCTACTGAGTGTACATGGTGTTACTGGGTGTACTAGCACTATGAAGTTATGCCTCATGATGTATGCATAATGTGTTTATGATAAATACCTCTTGCCAGTAGTTACTGTTTGTTTCATTATTTTCACTACTTGTAAGTTCTAATGGTTACGACAGTGGCCCGATTGGCCCAATAATGCATATAATCCCCTGTAAAGTGATACCTAGTGCCAGGTGTCACAGTGTATATATGTGATTACATTCTAATGTGTTTTATGAATAAATCAAAGGCTATTTTGTATATAACCTTGTGTGGGTTTGTTTTGGGTGTGCCTAGTGTGTCACTGGTGTGTGTGTGTTTGTTGCACAAACACTTTACACATTGCCTCTGGAATAAGCCTGGCTCCTCTGCCAAGCTACCAACGGAGTGAGCAGGGGTTATCTTCAGCGTGTAATGAGTGGTGGTTTTTGCCTGGATTAGGCGCATGCCCGAGCCAACCTGAAATCCAATTTCTAACACCAGCAATAGGTGTAATGTGCTCTGTCAGTGACTGGCACAATAAGTACCGCTGGCCCACTAGTATCATTACATTTACAGGCCCTTGATGCATATAGTACCACTTTACTAGGGACTTGTAAGTAAATTAAATATGCCAATTGGGTGTAAGCCAATTTCACCATGTTTAAATGAGAGAGTACAAGCATTTTAGCACTGGTTAGCAGTTGTAAAGTGCTCAGAGTCCTAAGGTCAGCAAAAATGGGATCATAAAACAGGAGGTTTTAAGGCAAATAGTTTAGGAATGACCAGCTGAGAGGGCCAAGTCCAACAATTAAACTGCACATTTCAAAGTGGACAGTGAACAATCTTATAAACATACGTAAGGCAACAACTACAGAGGATTGCAATAGTGAAAGACTTTATGAAGCACACTGCTACTCAAGAGTGTCCTAGCGCTATGTGGTCTGTGAAAAGGAAGCAGATACCGATGATAATTACTGAGAGAAAAGCCGGGTCATAATTTTTCTTAAAACCAGCTTTAACCTTTGTTTGACTCAAGTCAAGAGGGAGCTTGTTCTACCATGCTGACCCAGGAAGGAAAAGAGCGACCTCTCGCAGTAGCCAGACAAACCTTAGGGACCTAGGACAGATGATTACACGATGAGTGTAAGATTCTCACCGGGCTATGAGAGGCGATAGTAGCTAAAATATAGTCTGGTAGAGACTGATGGATAGCCCTATGCATTATGAGAGCTACTATAAAAAATTATAATTTTTCCACATTAGGCAGTCAATGGAAATTGTGCAAGTGACAGAAGATATGTTCCCATCCCAGCAGACCCAAAGCCAGCCCTACTGCTGCATTCTGAACGACCTGAAGTCTATTCAGGAGATATTTTGGCAATCCTGCATATAATTCATTAGTGTAGTCCAATCTGGGCATCAACAGAGCCCATTGCAAGTGAAAAAAAATGCAAAAACATTTTGCCATGAGTAGGATGCCAAAGCAAACACCAATCACTGAGATAACTTGATTATGAAATTACAAGCAATTACAAGGTGTCTGGTGAGGGTACCACTATAGGCCAGTGGACATCTATGTTTAAGACAAGGTTAAGTCCTAACCTGAGCACCTCAGTCTTCTCAATGCTACATTGCAGGTGGTTGCCAGTCAGCCTTTGAAAAACATGTGAGAGACAGGGCTGAATGACATCCGAAATGATGGAAACATCGTGACTAAAAGTACAGAGAATCTGGTGTCATCTGCATAAAAAATAATCTTAGCCCCAATTTATTCGACCACCTTGGCCAAGCTAGGAAAATATGTTAAACAGAGTGAGGCCAAGTGTTGGAGCCCTGAGGGACTTCGATTGAAAACCTTCGACTGGAAGACGAATAGGGGGTAGCCAAACTCCCTGACTCCTATCCTCCAGAAAGGACTTAAGTTAGTTCCAGGCATTATCTCTAATGCCAATCTCAAAAAAGAATGTGAGTAGCCTGTCATGTGGGACCGTGTTGAATGCAGCCAACAAGTCCAACAATACCAGGCCTGCAAAGCCTCCCGCATCAATGGTACATCTACTAAATACAGAGACCTCAACCAAGGCAGCCTCATTACTATGCCTAAGACTAAATCCAGACTGGCTTGGATGGAGAAGCCCATTCACCTCTAGATAACATGAGAGCTATCGATTGACACATTTTCCAACTATGTTAGCAGGCCCTGGAAGAAGGGAAATTGGCCTATAGTTGCCTGGGACATCTGGATATACACTAGGCCTTTTAAATAAAGGAACGATTTTAGCTATCTTTCAAAATAAAAGCACCATAGCAGTGGTGAGGGGCTTATTCAGCACCACATTCAGAATGGGATTGATAATGTCCAAACCTAAAGCCAAAATGGTAGGCAGACAGGGATCATTAGGAGAACCTGATTTAAGATTTAAAATCGCAGTCCTAAGTCTTCAAAAGAGATAGTATTAAACTCAGAAAGAGCACAGGAAATAGGTGAAGCCATCTGAACTGTACTACCAACAGTCAAGTCCACAATAGAAATTACGGGAAGTGTGTTCTGTATAGCTTGGACTTTGTTATGAATGAATCATGCGAGTTGCTCACACTAATCCACTGATGGAGCCTTACTTTGATGGCTAGCCACAGGAGCAGCAAAATCCTTAACAGTCTTAAAGATTTCCATGGGTTTATTCGTTGCTTTTTCTATATACCCCTTGTAATACTTTCTCTTTGTAAGATTTATCAGGGTCACATATTTCTTTGAAGCTATTTAATATAATTTGTTTGATTCAAGGTTATAGTTTTTTCTCCATGCCCGTTCCACCTATTTACATAGCTTTTCCTCTTGTATAAGAGTATCAGAGAATCGGGGATTAGAGATCTTTTTCCTTCAGAAAGCATGAATGGAGAGAGGGGCAGGTTTCTCTACCGAGTAATGCAACCAATGATCATATTCCATCATGGTGGAATCAATGGAACCTGCGAGGGATGGAGTAGTAACTTCCAAAGTCATCCTTAAATTATCACCTGTAATTTTGGAGAAAGGATGGAAGTAAAAGGGCCTTAAAATGTCATCCTGAGAGCCCAAGTGGGAAATAGACCAATTAAACTGCATCCAGAAGTGATCTGTCCAGACTAAAGGGTTGGGATACGATAAGGACAGGTCAAAGTTGAAAAACACTAACAGCCTGATTCATGAAGTAAAATTGCGCCCGCAATCGCTGCGAAAATGCAATTGCGGGCGCAATTTCCGTAATCGGCATTCAACATCAAAATTGCGAACTCGCAAGCACATAATAGCGAATTCGCTATTATATTCGCAGAATCCCGGTAGGAGAGCATTAGCGAATCGGAAAAAGCGACAAACTACGGATTCTGCGAAATAAATAGCGAATTCGCTATACAATCGCAATCGGTATTCATGAAAAATCGCTAATTGCGATAAACCCAAAAATCGCAGTTTGCGCCGCGCAAATTAAGGACAACTCAAAGCTGGTGGTAACCATAAAAGCCATGCAAAAATTACATTTAAAAAAACGTTGGCCAATCACCAACAGGTTCAGGCCTGACCAATCACACATAAGGACAATCAGCAGCTGCAGCATGAGGAGTTCCTCAATGCCAGGAATGTACATGGTGGTGAGGCGTCGAAGGCTACAGCGATTAGCATGGAGGAGACGCAGGATCCAGGACAGGATTTTCCGTCAGCGGGTTACCTTGCTGGGCCAAACCAGAGAGCAGATATATGCAAAATACAGGCTGAATGGGGAAATGATAATGCAGCTAATACAGGACCTTGACCCCCTGATGCAGCACCCAACAAGCCGTACCAATGTGGTGCCTACACGTGTGCAGGTATTGTGTAGCCTGCACCTCCTGGCCTCCGGGAGTTTCCAGGGGATAATAGCGGCTGCTGGGGGGATATCCCAGCCCACCATGTCACGCTGCCTCCACACTTTTGTTGACGCCATGCTCACCCAGCTACACCGTCACATCAAATTTCCCGCCAGCCAACAGGAATTGGATATGACCAAGCTACAATTCTACAATGTAGCCCATTTTCCACATGTACTCGGATGCATAGACTGTACCCACGTCGCCATCTGCCCACCAGCTGCCACGGAGTATATGTTCCGCAATAGAAAGTCCTACCACTCCCTCAACATCCAGATGGTCTGCAATGCTAAGACATACATCACTGACATTGTCGCACAGTACCCAGGGAGTAGCCATGACTCCTTCATATTCCGGCACAGCGGCCTCCACACACGACTGGTCAGGGGAGAGTTTGGGGAAGGACACCTACTTGGTAAGTACACTTTGTCGACAATGTCACATTGCTAAGAAGTAACAGCGCAGCACAGGCAATCACCATCTGCTCCTCTCATTCAGGTGACAGTGGCTACGCCCTCCGTGAATACCTCCTGACCCCATACCTCAACCCTGCTACACCCCAGCAACGGCGCTACAATATTGCACACATACGGACAAGGAATTGCATAGAAAGGACATTTGGCCTGGTCAAGACAGGTGGGGCCATGTATTACAGTCCCCACCTGTCTTGTCCTGCAGTGTGCTGCCGCATTGTGGCTGTCTGCACAATACTACATAACATTGCAACCAAGCGCCAGATACCTGTCGACATCTCTGGCAGTGAATCTGAAGGGGACAACCGGCCACCTGCACATGCGCGCCATGCACGCAGGGAGAACCCAGCTGAAGGCCACAGACGTCGCAACCACATCACAGTGAACAGTTTCTAGTGCACCCTCTTCCCTCACCCCACAAATCACTAATGCATGCAAAATGTAATAATGACACAACGCTAATGTGTGTTGCAAAATAAATGTATTTGTTTAAATCACAAAAAAGGTACCAGTTCAACTATCTTCCACTAACAGTATTACTGCATACTGCAGTGTCAAAGGACAGGGCAGGCTTATAGTCAGCCTGTGCCTGTTATTGTCAAATGTACTCAAGTGCGCCTCCTGCGAGTTCCGCCCAAGCGCCTCTGAGGCGCATCCTCTTCCGGGGCATCTGGACCTGGCGTGGGCCTGGTGCTGCGGCTGAGTGGCGGGACTTGTGAGGCAGAGTGGCTGCTGATGCTGGATGCCCCCTCACTAACATCATCACCCCCAACAGTGGCAGGTAGAGCAGGAGGGTGTAGTGCCGTAACCGCCGTGGTCAGGTGCTCCAGGACCCTGGTCATGTCCTCACAGCACTGGACGAGTTGGTGCTGCTGTGCTAGTGACCGCCGCGACAACTGTGAAGTTGCATTGGCTGCAACATAATTCGACCTGCTGTAGGAGGCCAGCCGGCTCATGAGCTGATGGTGGCGCCGGCGTGCAGCACTGCGCTGTGTAGTCATCGCAGCAGTGTTGGCCTCCATGGCTGCAGTCATGCGGGCCATTCCCTCCCCCACACCTGCCATGGCTGCAGTCATGTTGTCCATGCGGTCCCCCATACCTGCCATGGCCGCCGTCAAGCGGTCCATGCGGTCAGCGACTCCCGCCACAGTGCGTCCAATCTTGTGGAGCTGGAGCTGAATGGCACCTTGCTGCTGTGCCTGGCGCTGATAGATTCTCAACATGCGTCTTTCGACGCTCATACTCACCAGCCCCTGTCCATTGCCCCTCCTGCTGCTTGCTGCAGTGGTGTGCTGGCGAGACCTGCCACGCCTGCTCTGCTGGCCTGACACTGTGGCTGGCCACTGTGTTGGAACAGTTGCGGGCCCAGATGTTGTAGCACCAGCTTCTGGTGGTGTCACAGCAGGCGTTGCTCGTGCGGCAGGGACTGGAGGCACACTAGTCGCTGGCCTGGCTGTGGCTCTAGGTGGTGCGCCAGATGCAGGGGGCTCAATAGTCGCAGGCCTGGCTGTGGCTCTAGGTGGTGCACCAGATGCAGGGGGCTCAATAGTCGCAGGCCTGGCTGTGGCTCTAGGTGGTGCGCCAGATGCAGGGGGCTCAATGGTCGCAGGCCTGGCTGTGGCTCTAGGTGGTGCACCAGATGCAGGGGGCTCAATAGTCGCAGGCCTGGCTGTGGCTCTAGGTGGTGCGCCAGATGCAGGGGGCACAACAGTCGCTGGCCTGGCTGTGGCTGTAGGTGGTGCGCCAGATGCAGGGGGCATAACAGTTGCTGGCCTGGCTGTGGCTGTAGGTGGTGCGCCAGACGCAGGGGGAACACTGCTTGTGGACCTGGCTGCTGGTGTTGTTGCAGCGGCAGGGGCTGGTGCCTGTGTTTGTGGTGGCACCTCCTCCTCCTGGGCCTCCTCATCAATTTGCAGCCTTTCACTGTCGCTGCTTTCAGCGCCACCTGTGAGGGTAAGTGGACGATCATTAGTTGCATGTATCTGTCAGACGTGCAGTTGCTACATGCATGCTGGGTGACATTCCCTGAATGGCTGTGGCTTTGCGTACTTTGGAACCTGTCTGGCTGCATTGTGGTACTACTACTTTGTGGCCACACTACATCTCCCACAATGCTTCAGGGCATTCCCTGATGTGCAACAATGGCATGACTATGGGACATTATGGGAGCCTATTTGGTCATGGACATTCATAGGGGACAGGGTCGCAGTCGCATGCCACTTACCTTGGGTGTCTTGGGTGGTGCGGGATGAGTCGAGACGTGTGAAGCCAATGCACGCCTCCCTCTCAAGGGTGTCTTTCACCTGGTCCTCCATGGGTGTGTTGGGAGGGACTGTAGGTACGCCACCTCCAGTGCCCGACGACTCTCCAAGGCGCTCCGCCACCTTCTCTTTGGCACGACCTCGGAGGTCGTACCATCGTTTTTTCAGTTCCTCTAGTGACCTATCGGCCACAACCACGGAGTTGACAGTGGAGGCAATTCCCTGCCAGATCCTCCTTTTTTCTTGCTCCGAGACCCTCCTGGAGTCTTTACCAAAGAGTTTGTCGTGGTTGGCCACCACCCCTTCAATCAAATGTTCGAGCTCCTGCTCAGAAAATTTGAGCTTCCTCTTCCGCCCTGTGGTGTTGCTGGGGCCAGGAACAGGTTCCTCTGACATGGCAGCAATGTAGTTGCAGAGTAGAAATCACCAGAATAGCAGCAGCTCTCCCACTTGCTCCCTCGAGGTCTGCCTCACTGTGGTGAATAAGGGTGGGAACTGGCTGCTTCCTGGTTGTGATTTCATCACTGTGCTCGAAATGCGACTTCCCGTTTTCCCGATCTCGCGATTTTGCGATCTCGCAAATAGCGATATCGCAAATAGCGATATCGCTATTTGCGAGTTCGCAATCCCGGCCCGGGTAGCCGGAAATAGCGATTTTTCTGCGAATATCGGTAATCGCAAACGGAATTTGCGTCCCGCGTGCGAATCGCATTTTTTTATCGCTAATCTTCATGAATTCAGATTTGCGATTTCTCAATAGCGATTCGCATTTTTTCGCTATTTGAGAATCGCAAATCCCGTTTTTCATGAATCAGGCGGTAAATCCATTATATGTCCACCACCATGAGTGGGCATCGCAATCCATTGAGAAAATTCCAGAGGAGACAAAATGTCCCAAAAGTTGGAAGTGGCATTGTCAGATACAAGGTCCCAATGGATATTATAATCTCCAAGAATGAAAAATTGGCTGTACCTTAATGAGATCTGCGAGGCCACTTCATTAAATGAATTCAGAAAGGGCCCAGTTGGTCCAGGTGACCTGTAAATCAAAAGACCCCCTACAGATTGTTGAGCATTTATTGAGAGGCACAATTCTAATCCTTCTGCCTCAACAATTGATGTGACAGCAAAAGAGGAGTGTTCTCTAACCAGAAAAAGCTAAGTTCAACAGATAATCCATTAAATGTGTTTTAAATGCCATTTGAATTGGAAAGAGTTTCACAGAAACTGGCAGGTTATTCCCAAGTTTTGGTCCCAAACGGAAGAAATCTTAAAAGAGGAAGGAATTCATGGAGGCCTAGTATATACCAGGGAATCCTAATTTGCCATACAGAGGCGTCTAGTAGGTAGAAAATATGCTAATCTCATAGATAAGACAGAGTAAGATCATAAGCATATTTGAACAAGCATTTGCAATGCAATAGGTCTCGCATTTACTTAAGTTTGAGCTATTGGCATTGTAAATAACAATGCCTTTTATTTATGTTTTCGTTTTAAAAACATAAAGAAAAGGCATTGTCATTTACAATGTTAATAACTTAAACTCACACAAATGCTAGACCTATTGCTTTGCAAATGCTTTTTTGCTATTAGTTTGCCTAGTGGAAGCACGTACAATGCTTTTACTTTCTGGGGCATATGGTTAATTGAATGATTTGTGCCCCACACATCAAAGCACACCTGATGCACAGACCTCTTTTCATAGACCTAAAGAGGTGGCCTCTTCACACCACCCAAATTAATATTTCATAGCCACCAAAGCGCCTGAGCCAGGACTGGTAAATGTGCTCTGAAGTTTTAACGTGATTTAATGAGCTAAGAGACCCATGCAGTGATGTGTTACTTGTAGGTCACGGGTTCTGTTCTGCAGATATAAAAATGAAGCACTTCTTAAGGGGCACTACGAACGACAAAAATGTTATACCAAACTGAAAACTTAAATTGAAACCAAAGGAAACTAACATGAAATGGACTTGAAATTCCAACTTCCTCAACCTGGTATATGGTGTTTTACTGGGGGGCTTGGCTGGGCTTCGGTTGCTCTGCAATAATGAAGTGATGGGGGTGGGGGCAGTACAGGCGGGAGTTGAAGCTGAACAGCCACGGACAGAAGCAAATGTAAAAAAAAGCATGTACTGAAAGTCTGTGTTTCTGATTTCGTGACTGGCCACAAACCAAAATAAGTGGACAGCAAGACAGACACACACAGCCAGGAAGACACACAGACAAGCCTGCTTCACAACACACAGACACTGAGAAACGTAGCCAGATATAGAAAATCAGTCACCCATGCAACAAGACAGACTCAGCCCTGCTCGCCAACACACATAGACACACAATTATCTGCAAGCTCTTTGAAATGCAAATGAAGCAGCTGCTCGGGTCACGTGGCCGCATTACTCACAGGCGGAGAGCAGACGCGGCCCACTTGCCATTTAAAAAGCAACCCCGTTTAAAGCAAAGCCGGGCTTCTGTTTTTATCATGACAACGCTACCAGTGATAGATCGACAGCTCTTCCAGTGGTCACCAGCCCTTGTACACAGCTATAGAGTTTGGCACTCGGTGGCGAGGATCACACGTAGTCTTCGGGTGTCACCCGCTTCACTATTCCTACACCTGCATGCTACGGTCGGGTTTGAAGGGCTGCCCACGCGCTATATTTAGACCGCTGACCCTCCACTTGACTGACCCCTGGCCTGTTCCTACGTCACAGTAATTATTATAGTCTACAATAGATAGCACAGACTGTTATTTGCGGCGTTCAAAAACAGCAACACTGCTTTATTAAGAACTGTATAAAGAGGCATTATTACTCTGTTGTTAATAATGATAATTATCCTATATTACCGACAGAAAGTATTGTCAATAACAGGAAAAATACACGTTGACCGATCCTGAACCAGGAAGTCAGGCATCCTTGCCCGTGACATGGGCGGGGCCTGTGACGCGGCCGGAAGAGGCCGGTGATGCTCGTTGTTGCGGGGCTCCCATCATGGAGGGAGAGCCCCATTCGCGAAAGATATACATGAAGTCTTAGCCAGTCCAGGAAAATGCACGCAGATGAAATCACACCACCGAGAAAAAATATGTTATTTCGTTATTCCAAGAAAGATCGTGATATATAAAAATACACATGGAAAAATCTCCTTTAAAATCCGAATGAAAGCAACCATTAACATGGACACCCCTCCCTTTTATACGAAAAACATCAGCTGGAGACCTCGCTACCACAGGAAAAATACACGTTGACAGATCCTGAACCAGGAAGTCAGGCATCCTTGCCCGTGACATGGGCGTGGCCTGTGACGCGGCCGGAAGAGGCCGGTGATGTTCGTTGTTGCGGGGCTCCCATCATGGAGGGAGAGCCCCGCGGTAGCGTGAAAATCCAGAGAAGTGCCCCGCGTGTGGAGATGCACCAGAAAAGAGCACGGTGAGTTGAGAGGGGGGAATCTGTGTGTGCGCGCGTGTGTGTGCGTGTGAGCCCGTGAGTGGTGGGGGAGGGGGGTGCGTGCATGCGTGTGTGTGTGCCTGCCTGCCTGTGTGTATGCCTGGGGGGGGAGTGTGTGCGCGTGGGAATGTGTGTGCGCATGCGTGACTTTGCCTGTGTGTGTACGCGCGCGATGGCCAGAAGCTTACTTGCGGTGAATGTTGAGAACAGGAGATGTGCACGTCGCCGGGCTGGGCGTGCGCACCCACGAGGTGAAATCGCCGATGGAAAGCGCGTGCACATCCCCTGTCTCACATTCATCGGAACACGCCAACAAAAGATGTCTTGCAGACAAAGCATGCTTCGCATGCTTTTTAGGTCTGCATGACCTAAAAACAACAAACATGTAATAAACATGAAAACAAAAATAGGTAACAAGTGTGGCTGGCTCAATAAAGTGCAACATCATCATATTCCAAGACCAAACAGAAAACAAAAACTCAAGTGAAGTATAGTTTACAATGGAAGAAAAGCACACAATTGAAGATCTGTGGAACAACAGCAACCTCAAGGAGGTAGTACAAAAGTGTGAATAAGAAGTTTTACACTTGGTAAAGTGAAGAAAGATCAGGTTTTCCTAATATAATGCAGTTGAGAGACCAAGGTGATTTGGCCAGAGTCAAAAGTTAAACCTATGTTACAACCACTATAATAGATTTAATTGAAGATGGAGGAAAATAGAGTGAGGGTCTGAAATGAAACTTGTTGCAGTTAAAAACAATTAAAATTTTCGACTGATTTAAATTGAAGGAGTGAAATTTAATCCACTTTCCAAAGGCAGACAAGCAGATAGAAAGATGAGCATGGAGACAAGTACCATTAGAAAATGAGATCTAAACTGGGGCTTGTTTGCACACAGGCAAGAGATAATAGAAGTGAGTGGAACCACAAAGAGAGTAAATAGTAATGGGCAAAGCATGGCTTTGATGACTACTTAAAAAATGAAGCAGGCATAGGTAGTAAACTTTTACAACATAGTGAAAATTACCGACCTGATAGATAAGAAGAAATTCACGAAAGAACAGTGCCAAAAATCCTCATAGAACAAAGAGTATACTGAAAGGAAACAAAATTCACTATGTAAGAAGCACTAGAAATATCAAAGCATACAGATATGGAAGATTATTTTTGATGTCAAGTGTGGAGAATGGAGAGAAAAGTTAGATACTGCAAATATTGTGATCTCAGGAGTTCGACCTGGATGGAAACCAGACCGGGATAAAGGACGTAAATTTCGATCAAATGGCAAAAAGATAAGTTGGAATGAAAGATCCCTTTCAGCATCTTTCATCTGAATTCTATTAAAGAAAAAGGCCAATAGTTAGATGGAAGTGAATGATTAGAACAGGGTTATTTGAGCAGAGGAATGGCAATAGCTGAATTAAATGCAGAAGAAAAAGTATAGATGAAAGTGATAGAGTTTAGAAAATGAATTAGATAAAAACAAAAGATAGAAAAACTTGAAAAGAATAGCACAGAGGGGTCACCCGAAGAAGTGGCAGGAATACCCTTGAGGATGAGATTAGCAACTTCAGATTTGGATACATGAGTAAATACCAAAAAGGAGAAGATTGAGTGAGAGGCATTAAAGGAAGGGAAAAGAGGGAAGACAGGTACAGAAGAGGAAGCAAGCATTGGCATAGCTAATAGGTCTCGCATTTGGGACCGTATGAGTGTTTAGCCATGCAACAGTTGGTGGTGTTGCACCAAGGATATTCTGCTGCATAAGTAAATACTTATAGGGTCCAAAAAGCGAGACCTATTGGCTATGCCAATGCTTATTTGTTTTTTCTTGCTGTTTTGTTTAAGTTGCCAGATCTATAATAACTGGACATGGTTTTTGTTAATCAAATAAACTTGTTTTCATTGCTCTGAATGTTATTTCCATTCTGGTTGTAGGAAGCATTCATTCCCGGGGGCTTAGGGGTTGCCCATGCGCCGAACTTTGCAAATGAGAAAAAGTCTGGTGCAGGCTCAATTTACAAGTGTGGAGTGAGTGGGCCCCAGGCAGCATGACTCACTCACACAGGAGTTCATGCACTGCACCTGCATACTCAGCATGGTTTAAGAAAACTTAACCCACTCCCTCCCAGGCATCAAACATATATTTACCAAGAAACACTGAGAAGAGCCTGCCTGCTGCACTGACGGCTGGTGGTGTGTGTGCCTGGTCAAAGTGTGCACTGACGGCTGGGGGTGTGTGTGCCCGGTGTAAGTGTGCACTGACGCCTGGTGGTGTGTGGGCCAGGTGCAAGCGCGCTAATGCTGGTGGTGTGTGTGCCTGGTGGAAGCGTGCACTGATGGCTGGTGGTGTGTGTGCCTTGTGGAAGCGCGCACTGACGGCTGGTGATGTGTGTGCCTGGTGGAAGCATGCAGTGACGGCTGGTGGTGTGTGTGCCTGGTGGAAAAGCGTGCACTGATGACTGGTGGTGTGTGTGCCTGGTGGAAGCGTGCACTGACGGCTGGTGGTGTGTGTGCCTGGTGGTAGTGTGCACTGACGGCTGGTGGTGTATGTGCCTGGTGGGGAAGCATGCACTGACGGCTGGTGGTGTATGTGCTTGGTGGAAAAGTGTGCACTGATGGCTGGTGGTGTGTGTGCCTGGTGGAAACGTGCACTGATGGCTGGTATGTGTTCCTGGTGAAAGCGTGCACCGATGGCTAGTGGTGTGTGTGCCTGGTGGCAGTGTGCACCAACGCATGTGGTGTGTGTGTGTGCCCAGTAAAAGCATGCACTGATGGCTGGTGGTGTGTGTGCCTTGTGGAAGCGTGCACTGACGGCTGGTAATTCATGTGCCTGGTGGAAGTGTGCACAGACAGCTGGTGGTGTGTGTGCCTGGTCAAAGTGTGCACTGACGGCTGGGGGTGTGTGTGCCCGGTGTAAGCGTGCACTGACGGCTGGTGGTGTGTGGGCCAGGTGCAAGCGCGCTAATGCTGGTGGTGTGTGTGCCTAGTGGAAACGTGCACTGATGGCTGGTGGTGTGCATGCCTGGTGGAAGCGCTCACTGACGGCTGGTGATGTGTGTGCCTGGTGGAAGCATGCAGTGACGGCTGGTGGTGTGTGTGCCTGGTGGAAAAGCATGCACTGATGACTGGTGGTGTGTGTGCCTGGTGGAAGCGTGCACTGATGGCTGGTGGTGTGTGTGCCTGGTGGTAGTGGCACTGACGGCTGGTGGTGTATGTGCCTGGTGGGGAAGCATGCACTGACGGCTGGTGGTGTATGTGCTTGGTGGAAAGGTGGAAAAGCGTGCACTGATGGCTGGTGGTGTGTGTGCTTGGTGGAAGCGTGCACCGACGGCTGATGGTGTGTGTGCCTGGTGGAAGCGTGCACTGATGGCTGGTATGTGTTCCTGGTGAAAGCGTGCAACGATGGCTAGTGGTGTGTGTGCCTGGTGGCAGTGTGCACCAACGCATGTGGTGTGTGTGTGTGCCCAGTAAAAGCATGCACTGATGGCTGGTGGTGTGTGTGCCTGGTGAAAGCGTGCACTGACGGCTGGTGATTCATGTGCCTGGTGGAAGTGTGCACAGACAGCTGGTGGTGTGTGTGCCTGGTGGAAAAGCGTGCACTGATGACTGGTGGTGTGTGTGCCTGGTGGAAGCGTGCACTGACGGCTGGTGGTGTGTGTGCCTGGTGGTAGTGTGCATTGACGGCTGGTGGTGTATGTGCCTGGTGGGGAAGCATGCACTGACGGCTGGTGGTGTATGTGCTTGGTGGAAAAGCGTGCACTGATGGCTGGTGGTGTGTGTGCCTGGTGGAAGCGTGCACCGACGGCTGATGGTGTGTGTGCCTGGTGGAAACGTGCACTGATGGCTGGTATGTGTTCCTGGTGAAAGCGTGCACCGATGGCTAGTGGTGTGTGTGCCTGGTGGCAGTGTGCACCAACGCATGTGGTGTGTGTGTGTGCCTAGTAAAAGCATGCACTGATGGCTGGTGGTGTGTGTGCCTGGTGGAAGCGTGCACTGACGGCTGGTGATTCATGTGCCTGGTGGAAGTGTGCACAGACAGCTGGTGGTGTGTGTGCCTGGTGGAAAAGCATGCACTGACGGCTGGTGGTGTGTGTGCCTGGTGGAAATGTGCACTGACGGCTGGTGATGTGTGTGCCTGGTGGTAGCGTGCACTGATGGCTGGTGGTGTGTGTGTGCCAGGTGGGGAAGCATGCATTGACTTCTGGTGGTGTGTGTGCCTGGTGGAAAAGCGAGCACTGACGGCTGGTGGCGTGTGTGCCTGGTGGAAAGGCATGCACTGAAAGCTGGTGGTGTAAGTGCCTGGTGGAAGCATGCACTGACGGCTGGTGGTGTGTGTGCCTGGTGGAAGCATGCACTGAGCACTGACGTCTGTATGTGTGCCTGGTGGAAGCGTGCATTGACGGCTGTGTGTGCCTGGTGGAAAAGCATGCACTGACGGCTGATGGTGTATGTGCCTGGTCGACTGGTGGAAGCATGCACTGAGCACTGACGTCTGTGTGTGTGCCTGATGGAAGCGTGCACTGACGGCTGGTGATGTGTGTGCCTGGTGGAAGCGTGCATGGACGGCTGGTGGTGTGTGTGCCTGGTGGAAAAGCGTGCACTGGCAACTGATGGTGTGTGTGCCTGGTGGAAGCAGGAGCATTCACAGCAATAGAAGACACAAATGAAACTGACGAAGAGGGAAGGGGAGAAGGGAGGGGGGAGTGCGAGCAGAGGAGCCTGATTACAGCAATAAAAACACAGATGGCAGCTGTGCACGTGCACGCACTCGTAAAGGCAAGCTGGAGGCCAGCAAAAGCCTCTGGTGGCACTTTTAAAAGCCACTTACTAAATGTCTCGAAGAGACAGCATGCGCTGTCACAGGCGAGACCTAAAAAGAGGCTCAGATAAAGAACACTTTTGAGACAAAGCAAATAGAACAAGCATTTGCAATGCAATAGGTCTCGCATTATAAATGTGTGAGCAGTTGGCATTGCTAATAATAATGCAACACTAGCTATTACAATTGACATTGTAAATGGTAATGCATTTATTGTTTGGTTCATAAAATAGATAAAAAAGGCATTGTCAGGAACAATGCTAATAGCTCAAACTTTAATAATGCGAGACCTATTGCATTGCAAATGCTTGTTAATGTTCTGATGATGACCCCTACATACTGTAAGGGACTGAAACACTGTTGCCATCTTAGGTAAGTAGACCAGCAAATTTGGACACTAAAGTTATTTGTTGTCTGTACAGATAGATTTTATTGTGTTTTCTTAGCGCTGTGGGATCTCTTTTTAATCACCTATCACCAACTTCACAACTATTTTGAAATATTATTTGATGACTAACTAATGTTTGTAATTAAACAATCTCGAATTCAGAATTGATGACTCTTTGGTTGATGAATTCATACTCACATTGGTTGAGAAGGATAATTCCTACCCCCCTAAAGTTATCATGGCAGTAATCAACAAAAGATTTTACATCTGTGAATAAAGCATCAGTGAACTATTGTTGTGTGTGTACTGGATGTATTTATTTATTTATTTATTTAAAACATTTGTAGAGCGCGGCTGTCACCTGGCAGGTATCCTGGCGCTGAGAGCTTACTCCTAAGGTGGAAAGAGACGGGAGGCTGTTTAGGGAGTAGAAGTGACGGGATTAGGGGAAGAGCCAAGTTTTAATTCGCTTTCTGAATGGCAGGAGTTGTGGAATCTGACGAATGTCGACCGGCAAACTGCTCCAAAGTTTGGCGGCGGCCACTCTGAAGGATCTTCCCCCGGTCCATACCTTGTTAAATCTGGGTACCAACACAAGGCAGGCTGAGGTAGATCGGAGAGTTCTGGTGGGGGTGTACCAGTAAAACATTTTTTGTAGGGATCTGGGGCCCGTTCCATGTAGTGCCTTGAAGACAAGGCAGAGTGCTTTGAAAGCTATTCGCTGCTTCAAGGGGAGCCAATGTAGCTCGGCTAAGGCTGCTGTGGCCGAGGATCTCCTGGTCCAACCAAGGGCCAGTTTGGCTGCAGCCGACTGGACTCTTTGGAGTCTGTCCAGTAAAACAGCTGGGGACTCGAGCAAAAGAGCATTACAATAGTCAAGGCGACTAAGGATAGTGCACCTGACTATTAGTGCTCGGGCCTGGGCGGGGAGTAGTGGCATGATTTTGCGTAAAAAACGCAGCAGGGCCGAGCAGGTGGATACTGTTTTGGTTACCTGCGTTTCCATGCTGAGGTTGTTGTTTAGCATAACACCCAGATTGCGGACACTAGTGACCGGCTGTGGTTTTTCTGGGTTTTCCGGGGGCCAGAATTCCGTGGGAAATAGACGAGGAATCCGGCTCCCAGAGCAGAACAGGACCTAAGTCTTGGAGGAATTGAATTGCAGGGAATTCAGGTGCAGCCAGCCGGCTGTGTCTCTTAAACACCATCAGGATTCAAGCAAACCGGGCCGAAGATGGCTGTAATGCCAGAAACCGGTCCCCGGGAACTTGTTTCCTTCCCAGTGTAAGAATTGGCTTTTGTAGTTTGGTTTGCCCTGTTCCCATCATGCACTGGGACAGGAACAGACTAATTTGCATACAGCCAGGTTCTGAAACTGGGATGGTGCAGTGAGCTAAAAAACGGTGTGGGATCTAGCCCTGATCTCTTGACTGGGTGAGAGCTTTCTGCTTAATTCAGAGACTCTATCCCTCACCACCCCTTGTTGTAAATATTTTTGTCCACCCTAAGCGTGGAAGGGTATTCTCAGATGTGAGACCCTTGCTCATTGCACCATCAGGATTCAAGCAAACCGGGCCGAAGATGGCTGTAATGCCAGAAACCGGTCCCCGGGAACTTGTTTCCTTCCCAGTGTAAGAATTGGCTTTTGTAGTTTGGTTTGCCCTGTTCCCATCATGCACTGGGACAGGAACAGACTAATTTGCATACAGCCAGGTTCTGAAACTGGGATGGTGCAGTGAGCTAAAAAACGGTGTTGGATCTAGCCCTGATCTCTTGACTGGGTGAGAGCTTTCTGCTTAATTCAGAGACTCTGTCCCTCACCACCCCTTGTTGTAAATATTTTTGTCCACCCTAAGCGTGGAAGGGTATTCTCAGATGTGAGACCCTTGCTCATTGCACCATCAGGATTCAAGCAAACCGGGCCGAAGATGGCTGTAATGCCAGAAACCGGTCCCCGGGAACTTGTTTCCTTCCCAGTGTAAGAATTGGCTTTTGTAGTTTGGTTTGCCCTGTTCCCATCATGCAATGGGACAGGAACAGACTAATTTGCATACAGCCAGGTTCTGAAACTGGGATGGTGCAGTGAGCTAAAAAACGGTGTTGGATCTAGCCCTGATCTCTTGACTGGGTGAGAGCTTTCTGCTTAATTCAGAGACTCTGTCCCTCACCACCCCTTGTTGTAAATATTTTTGTCCACCCTAAGCGTGGAAGGGTATTCTCAGATGTGAGACCCTTGCTCATTGCACCATCAGGATTCAAGCAAACCGGGCCGAAGATGGCTGTAATGCCAGAAACCGGTCCCCGGAAACTTGTTTCCTTCCCAGTGTAAGAATTGGCTTTTGTAGTTTGGTTTGCCCTGTTCCCATCATGCACTGGGACAGGAACAGACTAATTTGCATACAGCCAGGTTCTGAAACTGGGATGGTGCAGTGAGCTAAAAAACGGTGTTGGATCTAGCCCTGATCTCTTGACTGGGTGAGAGCTTTCTGCTTAATTCAGAGACTCTGTCCCTCACCACCCCTTGTTGTAAATATTTTTGTCCACCCTAAGCGTGGAAGGGTATTCTCAGATGTGAGACCCTTGCTCATTGCACCATCAGGATTCAAGCAAACCGGGCCGAAGATGGCTGTAATGCCAGAAACCGGTCCCCGGGAACTTGTTTCCTTCCCAGTGTAAGAATTGGCTTTTGTAGTTTGGTTTGCCCTGTTCCTATCATGCACTGGGACAGGAACAGACTAATTTGCATACAGCCAGGTTCTGAAACTGGGATGGTGCAGTGAGCTAAAAAACGGTGTTGGATCTAGCCCTGATCTCTTGACTGGGTGAGAGCTTTCTGCTTAATTCAGAGACTCTGTCCCTCACCACCCCTTGTTGTAAATATTTTTGTCCACCCTAAGCGTGGAAGGGTATTCTCAGATGTGAGACCCTTGCTCATTGCACCATCAGGATTCAAGCAAACCGGGCCGAAGATGGCTGTAATGCCAGAAACCGGTCCCCGGGAACTTGTTTCCTTCCCAGTGTAAGAATTGGCTTTTGTAGTTTGGTTTGCCCTGTTCCCATCATGCACTGGGACAGGAACAGACTAATTTGCATACAGCCAGGTTCTGAAACTGGGATGGTGCAGTGAGCTAAAAAACGGTGTTGGATCTAGCCCTGATCTCTTGACTGGGTGAGAGCTTTCTGCTTAATTCAGAGACTCTGTCCCTCACCACCCCTTGTTGTAAATATTTGTGTCTCTTAAACAGTCATGGAAAGATTCCATGGGGATTGAGTCTTCCCCTTCCCAGGAGAGGATGAGCTGGGTGTCGTCCGCGTAGTTTACAGTTTTGAGTTTGTGGAATTTAATTAAGGTGACCAGTGGTTTTAGATAAACGTTAAAAAGGATCGGGCTGATGGACGAGCCCTGGGGTACACCGTGAGGTACTGGGGAAAAAGCGGATTGGAAAGGGGGGAGGGACACAGCCTGTTTCCTATCTCTCAGGTATGAATGGAATCAGAGCAGTGTGGTGCCGTCGACCCCTGCCTCTCTGAGCCTCTTTAGCAGAATCACATGGTTAACCGTATCGAATGCGGCAGACAGGTCCAATAATATCAAGGCCACTGCGTGGCCCCTGTCTGCACGCATACGAAGTTCTTCCATGGCTGTAAGCACAGCCGTTTCGGTGCCATGTGCTGGTCGAAATCCGAATTGGAAATCGTCCAGGATGTGATTCTGCTCAAGATGTGTCAATAGACAGGAGCTAACCCAGCGTTCCACCACTTTCGCTGGAAGGGGTAGAAGCGATATAGGTCGAAAGTCGGAAAGACACTCGGGGTTCAAGGAGGGTTTTTTCAGCAGTGGGGTAATGAGTGCTTGCTTCCAGGGGGTGGGGACAAACCCACAGCACAGAGATTGGTTACAGATCCTGCGGAGGATGTGGAATAGTTCAGTTCCGCACGCTTTCCAGGTTTTAGGGGGCAGTGGGTCGAGGGGAGATCCAGAAGTGATTCCGTGTGCTAGCCTCTCGAAATCTGCCTCGGGGATAGGGGGGAGAGCCTGTAGACATTCCCTGGGTCTCTGTCCTGGGCTCGGTGGATCGAGGTTGGTAGTGGCGGCTCCGGGGGAGTTTAGATTGTCTTGCAATGGGGGAATTGCAAGATTGTGAATGATGGTCTCAATTTTGTCCGTAAAGAACTGTGTGAGATTATCGCAAAGGGTCTGTGAGGGGGGATGGTTTTCTTGGCACAGTCAGGGTGGATAAGGTTGTCTAGGATCTGGAAAATGCTTTTGGAGCTATTTGCGGCATTGACTATAGTGGAGCAGTAATTGGTGGATTTGCTCTTCGCGATGGCAGATTTGTATTCTAGAAGCTTATTTTTCCAGATAATTTTGTTTGTGTCATAGTAGCCTTGTCTCCACTTCCTCTCTGCCTGTTTACAGGCTAGTTTGAGGGTTTTCAGGGAGTCGTTATACCAGGGGGCTGGTGCTCTGCCTTTAGGTTTGCATCTTTTTAGTGGAGCAATAGAGTCCGTGGTGGATACTATCCTCGTGCAAAAGGCTCTGTAGTTGTCTTCAACCGAGTTGATTGGGGAGAAGCTATCTTCCACGTTGAAGACGGTGGTGGTGGAACTCAATTTTTCCAGAGCTTTCCAGTCTCTGTACTTAAATTCTGGTAGGGCGCTATTATTCAGCTTTCTAGTTTTTGTGCTGGTGATATAGAATTCGATAAGAGCATGATCTGTCCAGCTCATGGGCAGAATGTCGTTCAAATGTGTTAAACCAGGACTGGAAAAGATGAGGTCGAGTCGATGGCCTGCTGAGTGGGTAGGTTGCTTAACCAGTTGGTAGAGTCCCACGCTTTCGCAAGAGAGCAGGAGGATTTCTAGACCAGTGTCTAGACTACCGTTTGGCCAGAGGTTAAAATCCCCTAAAATGATAAGTTTATTGTGGGAAGTTGCCATGTTCGTGAAGGTGGTGAGTAGCGCTTGCTGTTGTTGGGTGGTGAAGGACCCTGGAGGTCGGTAGCAAATAATTGCCGTGAAAGTGCCTCCGGAGTGGCAGTTTATGGAGAGACCTAAGAGCTCAGTCCCGGCAACTGAGTCCATGTCTATGGTGTTAATGTGCCAGGAGGCTCTGTAGATAATGCCTACTCCACCACCACGACCTTTGGGTCTGGGAAGGTGCAACATTTTGAAGTCTTGAGGGCAAGCCCATGCTAATTCAATGTCACAGTCTGCATGAGTCCACGTTTCGGTTAGGAAGAGGACATCCAAGTGGTGGGTTTCTATGAGGAGATGGATTTCGTTAGCATGCTTTGGTAGTGATCTGACGTTCAGAAGGCCACCCAGGAGCAGACCCTTATGTGTGAAGTCAAGCAGTGGAAAGGCGGTGTCATCAAAGATGAGCTTACCTTCGTGACCGAATTTACGCAGGTTAATCAGGGTTTCCCGGGTATACCGTGGGGGCTGCGAGCAGATTTGGGCAGAGTTGTCTGCGCTGGTCGCGTCCTCGTCGCGGACAAGCGCAGACGAGCTTGACTTGAGCGCGCCTTCGGCGCACCATCGTCGCGCCCGCTGCTCTCGTCCGCTGCGCTTCCGGCATGGATTCATGCTTAATAGTGGGGTCTCTGGGCGTCAGAGGGGGGGGGGCGTTGCCTATCGCCACGCCGCCAATGGCGCTGTGGTTTCTGGGCGTTAGTTGACAGTGCGAGGGCCACTGTGCGAGGCGATTTGGACCGAGTCCAGTGCAAAATAAAGTGAGTAGTGCTTTTAAAATCAGCTATCTAAACACAGTAAATACAACAATTTTTAAAAGTAGCAATCGTGGCTGTCTCCCGGCTTTCCGCCTCAGGAGTGCAAGGTTCTGGCAGGCAGCGCTTCAGAGCAGCGGTTAAGTACCTGTTCTGAGGGGGGGGGCCTCCAGGGGGGCATGGCCTATCGGCACGCCGCCAATGGCGCTGTGGTTTCTGGGCGTTAGCTGACAGCGCGAGGGCCGCTCTGCGAGGCGATTTGGACCGAGTTACACTCCTGTTTTTATAACTAACATACGTCATCGATTGGAAAGGCAATTACAATTGCTGCAGATGCAGAGTGTTATATGCTATTTATTACCATTGTTCAGGGGAGAGGGACACCATGACCCAGTTCAGACTTTGATATGATGATGATGCATCTTTAATGCGCCAGTTCGGCAGCTCATTATCCAGGCTACGATTTTATCGCGCTTGGACTATGCGAGCGTTCTTCTCCTAGGCGCAAACAAAGCGGCTCCAACGAGTCCAAAACTCGGCAGCCCGTGCACTTGTGGGACTCCCACGTAGATGTTCCGCCAGAGCCACCATCAGAGCCTTACACTGGCTACCGATTCAAGCAAGAATACAGTTTAAGTCTCTTTGTATGGCGTTTAAAATCCTAAAAGGTACCAGCCCAGATCTACTCCGCCCTCTTCTAATCCCATATATTCCCCAACGTAGCTTGCGCTCCTTGGGTCAACATCTGGTAACTATACCAAGGATTAAACTATGCTGTGCCGGGGGCCATTCATTTTGGCTAAGCATGGGCGTAAAATCCGTTCCGCTCGCGGAATTTATGGATTTTTGGCAAATTTGCAATCCGCAAACTCTTGCGAATTTGCCGAAAATTCACAAATTCGCACGCAGCAGATTTTTTTGCTTGGTGATTCAATATTGCTGCGCGCGGCGTTCACTTACCGTCATTCAGCGTTTGCAGAGTTGTTTTTCTCCATATTTTGCATGTGCTGCGCCATTTTGGATCTTGCTGCGGGATCCCGCGGGAGTTTGGCGACCGCGATTACGTCATCGCGGCTTGCCACCTTGCACAGCACGCATCGCGAGAGCTCGCGATTGCGAACACGTAGATGCGGCGGGCAGCAACAATCTTGCACTCGCGAAATTGCTAAATTTGCAATTCTGCAAAAGAAATCCACCAGCAAGCAGCATAAACCTTCTGAAAATGATGATTTTTATCAGAATACCTCCTCAGGTTGACATTTGCCTCCACTTTTTTTTTGCAAGGAGTCCATTTTGGGGGGGGGGGGGTGGGAGGAAGGATGTGCCCCTCAGTCTCCAACTTCCTGTTCCTGTCCAGCAGGCTCCTCCCAGTGCTTTCTTCATGTGCTGGTCACTTTGATTTGGAGCTTGACCTGGAAGGATTACTTTTTGTGGATGCTGCTGGATATTTGAATTTGAGGCCTAATTGACTTTCTTTGGATCACTTTTGGATTAGAAATTTCACAAGTAAGTTTGTTTGGGGCATTACAGTTGCTGCAACTACAATTTTGGAATTTTCGATTTTTGGGCTGTTGTTGAGGCCTTTTGCCCAAGGGTACTCAGTGGTGGATGGACTGAGTCTTTCTGTGGGGTCTCTTTAATGTAAACCTCATGGAGGGCATGGATGGCATGGGATTGTGCTGATTTTTGTGTGTTTTTCGAATTTTTTGGCTGCCGTTGGAGCCTTTTGCCCAGGGCTAGTGAGCGGTGCATGGACTGAGTCTCTCTGTGCGGTCTCTTTAATGTAAACATCATGGAGGGCATGGATGGCATTGGATTGTGGTGATTTTTGTGTATTTTTTGATTTTTTGGGGTGTTGATGGGGACTGGCCATGTGGGTGGGGGCCATTTTGAGTGCAGGTACAGGCAGGCCCTGGCCATTTGCTGGGGGGCAAGGGGCCATTTTGAATGCAGGCAGTGTTCTCAGGCCTGCACCCATTTTGCCTAGCTTTCATCCATTATGCCCAGGGGTAGTGAGTGGTGCATGGGCCTAGTCTTTCTGTGGGGTGTCCTGAATTTAAACATCATTGAGGGCATGGATGGCATGGGATTGTGCTGCTTTTTGTGTGTTTTTCGATTTTTTTGGCTGCTGTTGGGCCTTTTGCCCAGGGCTAGTGAGTGGTGCATGGACTGAGTCTTTCTGTGGGGTCTCTTTAATGTAAACATCATGGAGGGCATGGATGGCGTTGGATTGTGGTGATTTTTGTGTGTTTTTCGATTTTTTGGGGTG
Source organism: Lissotriton vulgaris (assembly GCF_964263255.1). Taxonomy (NCBI): domain Eukaryota; kingdom Metazoa; phylum Chordata; class Amphibia; order Caudata; family Salamandridae; genus Lissotriton; species Lissotriton vulgaris. Next base: position 23,904 of record NW_028254970.1, read on the forward strand.
TTGATGGGGACTGGCCATGTGGGTGGGGGCAAATGAGTGCTGGTACAGGCAGGCCCTGGCCATGTGTTGGGGGGTAAGGGGCCATTTTGAATGCAGGCAGTGTTCTCAGGCCTGCACCCATTTTGCCTAGCTTTCATCCATTATGCCCAGGGGTAGTGAGTGGTGCATGGGCCTAGTCTTTCTGTGGGGTGTCTTGAATTTAAACATCATTGAGGGCATGGGATTGTGCTGATTTTTGTGTGTTTTTCGATTTTTTTGGCTGCTGTTGGGGCCTTTTGCCCAGGGCTAGTGAGTGGTGCATGGACTGAGTCTTTCTGTGGGGTCTCTTTAATGTAAACATCATGGAGGGCATGGATGGCGTTGGATTGTGGTGATTTTTGCGTGTTTTTCGATTTTTTGGGGTGTTGATGGGGACTGGCCATGTGGGTGGGGGCCAATGAGTGCTGGTACAGGCAGGCCCTGGCCATGTGTTGGGGGCAAGGGGCCATTTTAAATGCAGGCAGTGTTCTCAGGCCTGCACCCATTTTTCCTAGCTTTCATCCATTATGCCCAGGGGTAGTGAGTGGTGCATGGGCCTAGTCTTTCTGTGGGGTGTCTTGAATTTAAACATCATTGAGGGCATGGATGGCATGGGATTGTGCTGATTTTTGTGTGTTTTTCGATTTTTTTGGCTGCTGTTGGGGCCTTTTGCCCAGGGCTAGTGAGTGGTGCATGGACTGAGTCTTTATGTGGGGTCTCTTTAATGTAAACATCATGGAGGGCATGGATGGCATTGGATTGTGGTGATTTTTGTGTGTTTTTCGATTTTTTGGGGTGTTGATGGGGACTGGCCATGTGGGTGGGGGCCATTTTGAGTGCTGGTACAGGCATGCCCTGGCCATATGCTGGGGGGCAAGGGACCATTTTGCATGCAGGAAGTGTTCTCAGGCCTGCACCCATTTTGCCTAGCTTTCATCCATTATGCCCAGGGGTAGTGAGTGGTGCATGGGCCTAGTCTTTCTGTGGGGTGTCTTGAATTTAAACATCATTGAGGGCATGGATGGCATGGGATTGTGCTGATTTTTGTGTGTTTTCCATTTTTTTGGCTGCTGTGGGGGCCTTTTGCCCAGGGCTAGTGAGTGGTGCATGGACTGAGTCTTTCTGTAGGGTCTCTTTAATGTAAAATTCATGGAGGGCATAGATGGCATTGGATTGTGGTGATTTTTGTGTGTTTTTCGATTTTTTGGGGTGTTGATGGGGACTGGCCATGTGGGTGGGGGCCAATGAGTGCTGGTACAGGCAGGCCCTGGCCATGTGCTGGGGGGCAAGGGGCCATTTTGAATGCAGGCAGTGTTCTCAGGCCTGCACCCATTTTGCCTAGCTTTCATCCTTTATGCCCAGGGGTAGTGAATGGTGCATGGGCCTAGTCTTTCTGTGGGGTGTCTTGAATTTAAACATCATTGAGGGCATGGATGGCATGGGATTGTGCTGCTTTTTGTGTGTTTTTCGATTTTTTTGGCTGCTGTTGGGCCTTTTGCCCAGGGCTAGTGAGTGGTGCATGGACTGAGTCTTTCTGTGGGGTCTCTTTAATGTAAACATCATGGAGGGCATGGATGGCGTTGGATTGTGGTGATTTTTGTGTGTTTTTCGATTTTTTGGGGTGTTGATGGGGACTGGCCATGTGGGTGGGGGCAAATGAGTGCTGGTACAGGCAGGCCCTGGCCATGTGTTGGGGGGTAAGGGGCCATTTTGAATGCAGGCAGTGTTCTCAGGCCTGCACCCATTTTGCCTAGCTTTCATCCATTATGCCCAGGGGTAGTGAGTGGTGCATGGGCCTAGTCTTTCTGTGGGGTGTCTTGAATTTAAACATCATTGAGGGCATGGATGGCATGGGATTGTGCTGATTTTTGTGTGTTTTTCGATTTTTTTGGCTGCTGTTGGGGCCTTTTGCCCAGGGCTAGTGAGTGGTGCATGGACTGAGTCTTTCTGTGGGGTCTCTTTAATGTAAACATCATGGAGGGCATGGATGGCGTTGGATTGTGGTGATTTTTGCGTGTTTTTCGATTTTTTGGGGTGTTGATGGGGACTGGCCATGTGGGTGGGGGCCAATGAGTGCTGGTACAGGCAGGCCCTGGCCATGTGTTGGGGGCAAGGGGCCATTTTAAATGCAGGCAGTGTTCTCAGGCCTGCACCCATTTTTCCTAGCTTTCATCCATTATGCCCAGGGGTAGTGAGTGGTGCATGGGCCTAGTCTTTCTGTGGGGTGTCTTGAATTTAAACATCATTGAGGGCATGGATGGCATGGGATTGTGCTGATTTTTGTGTGTTTTTCGATTTTTTTGGCTGCTGTTGGGGCCTTTTGCCCAGGGCTAGTGAGTGGTGCATGGACTGAGTCTTTCTGTGGGGTCTCTTTAATGTAAACATCATGGAGGGCATGGATGGCATTGGATTGTGGTGATTTGTGTGTGTTTTTCGATTTTTTGGGGTGTTGATGGGGACTGGCCATGTGGGTGGGGGCCATTTTGAGTGCTGGTACAGGCATGCCCTGGCCATATGCTGGGGGGCAAGGGGCCATTTTGAATGCAGGAAGTGTTCTCAGGCCTGCACCCATTTTGCCTAGCTTTCATCCATTATGCCCAGGGGTAGTGAGTGGTGCATGGGCCTAGTCTTTCTGTGGGGTGTCTTGAATTTAAACATCATTGAGGGCATGGATGGCATGGGATTGTGCTGATTTTTGTGTGTTTTCCATTTTTTTGGCTGCTGTGGGGGCCTTTTGCCCAGGGCTAGTGAGTGGTGCATGGACTGAGTCTTTCTGTAGGGTCTCTTTAATGTAAAATTCATGGAGGGCATGGATGGCATTGGATTGTGGTGATTTTTGTGTGTTTTTCGATTTTTTGGGGTGTTGATGGGGACTGGCCATGTGGGTGGGGGCAAATGAGTGCTGGTACAGGCAGGCCCTGGCCATGTGCTGGGGGGCAAGGGGCCATTTTGAATGCAGGCAGTGTTCTCAGGCCTGCACCCATTTTGCCTAGCTTTCATCCTTTATGCCCAGGGGTAGTGAGTGGTGCATGGGCCTAGTCTTTATGTAGGGTGTCTTGAATTTAAACATCATTGAGGGCATGGATGGCATGGGATTGTGCTGATTTGTGTGTGTTTTTCGATTTTTCTGGCTGATGTTGGCGCCTTTTGCCCAGGGCTAGTGAGTGGTGCATGGACTGAGTCTTTTTGTGGGGTCTCTTTAATGTAAACATCATGGAGGGCATGGATGGCATTGGATTGTGGTGTTTTTTTGTGTTTTTCGATTTTTTGGGGTGTTGATGGGGACTGGCCATGTGGGTGGGGGCCATTTTGAGTGCTGGTACAGGCAGGCCCTGGCCATGTGTTGGGGGGCAAGGGGCCATTTTGAATGCAGGCAGTGTTCTCAGGCCTGCTTCCATATTGCCTAGCTTTCATCCATTATGCCCAGGGGTAGTGAGTGGTGCATGGGCCTAGTCTTTCTGTGGGGTGTCTTGAATTTAAACATCATTGAGGGCATGGATGGCGTGGGATTGTGCTGATTTTTGTGTGTTTTTGGATTTTTTTGGCTGCTGTTGGGGCCTTTTGCCCAGGGCTAGTGAGTGGTGCATGGACTGAGTCTTTCTGTGGGGTCTCTTTAATGTAAACATCATAGAGGGCATGGATGGCATGGGATTGTGCTGATTTATGTGTGTTTTTCGACTTTTTGGGGTGTGTAACTGATGTTCCTCTGTCTTCCAATGCTTTTAGGTGCACAAGAGAACCACCAGTGCCAGGAAGAAGTCCTGCAGTGGTGTGTGCAGCACAACGTCACGCGACGTCACGTGTGGCCACAGACAAGACAACTCTGCAACTCGTGCAACTGCGGCCTGCTATTCTGTCATCTGAAGAAGATGGCCCCAAAAAAAGTTCCCCGTAGCTCCTCTAGCAAGAAACTTGCCAGTAAGGAGCAGAATAAGCAAGTGGTGCCACTGACCAAGAAGACTGGTGTGCCGCCCGCCATATTTTTTGGGAATAAAAAATAAAGTACGCCTGCAGCAGCAGCGGGATCTGCTGGGGACAAAGCTGGGAGCAGCACCCCCGCTCCATTGGGATCAGTGCCAGCACCACCACGCCAACATAAGTCCAAGCCCTTGAGTGCTTTAGAGGCAGCCAGTCTAGTTGTTCAATCACCATCGACCAGTGATTTTGGCTCATCGCAAGAAAGTAGCAGCATCCCTCAATCAACACAGGTTGTTGTAACTCATCTGACGAGTGTTCAACAACCACAGCCGCAACAACAACCACATGTGCAAGTACAAGCCCAAGTACATGTGGAAGGAGAGGCAGAGCAAGGAGATGCGCAAGCAGAGGTCCATGGAGCGGCACAAGCGCCCACAATAGTTGTTCCTCCCGAAGTAGGGGCACATCAGGAAATCGACATTCAAGCCGAGGTATCATTTGAGGAAGCCACTCCTCCTGATCATTCATTGTCTTCCACATCCCTAGCAAGGAAAAGATCAAGGATGGTGTCTGCATCTTCTTCAAGCCCCCTTCCTTCTGATGATATGGATCCAAATTGGGAACCACCACTGCTGTCTGAGAGTGAGGCACACCATGATCTGACAAAGGTAGCTAAGCGTAAAAGGAAGGTCCCCGAAAGTCTCATAGTTATGGGGTGTGATGATGACGCTGAAGAAGAAGTGGTGTATACTACTCCTGCTGATGAAGACTCTCTCGACGACGATGCAGTCATCATACACGCCTCTCCAGCCTCAGCGGGCATGCAGCAAACAGACATTTTTACCCTAGCCCGAAAAGCTGCTGAGCGTGATGTTTGGACCAATGGTGGGACCACCACCATTGGAGTTAACTAATACACCACCACCGACCGCTTCCATATTTTCTCGCCAGAAGGGACCTCCATCCACCTCGACCTCCAATTCCTCAATTAGTGGTGCTGCAAGTGCACAACGTAGTAAATTTCGGCAACACACATCCTCCACTTCATCTGGCATTAGCAGCATGACCAGTATTGCCTCCTCCACCCCCCACAGACATTTGAAGTCCGCAGTTTGGGACTTCTTTAGTGTTTGCACAACAAGGGAAAACATAGCCGTTTGTAGCATTTGTAAGCTTGCAGTTGGTCATGGTATGCTTGGTACCAACTATGGTACCAAAGGCCAGAGAGGTCATCTTGAGAGACAGCACAATGTCCAATGGCATGCGCACCTAAAGGAGATCAAGGAAGCCCGAATTGCAAGTCAACAAACTGTATCCGTTGATGTTTCATCTGATGATGACGAGGAGGAAGAAGCATCAAACACTTCACTTACACCCAGTACCCCTGTCAGCAGCACACCCCCTCTGAGCCACACTAAGACTGTGGGAGAGAGTGAGACACCAATGCGAAAAAGTTCATCATCACCGAGCGTAACTGGGTCGAAGAAGTCATCATCCTCATCATCCCATAAAATCATGGTCCAGCCCACCATTAGAAGCATGTTGTTTTCAGATGCACCATTTGAACACAACCACCCAACGGCGCGTCTGTATAACACTAAGCTGGCTAAAATGCTAGCGCTGGTACTTCTCCCTTTTTCTTTTGTGGAAGGGGTTGGTTTTCTTGAATTAGTGGCAACGCTCTGCCCTAAATGGAAGGTTCCTAGCTGATTCTATTTTGCCAGAGTTGCGGTTCCAGCACTACATGAAGATGTGCTGGAGGTGATTGGGGCAGCTTTGCAGAAGAGTGCTGTTCACACTATACATCTGACAATAGACATGTGGACCAGTTGCGCAGCCACTGATTACATGTGCATCACTGCACACTGGGTCTCTTTTTCAGGGGTTACAGCAAAGCTAAACGCAGGTGTTGACCCGGACGACGTTTTTAAAGCTGCTCGGAAACATGCAACACTAGCCATGTTTGGCATGGAGACAAGTCATACAGGAGGAAACATTTTGCAGGAGTTTAACACAAAGGTCTTTCAATGGCTGTCCCCAAGAAAACGCAAGATTGGTTATGTTTCCACGGATAATGGCGCCAATGTAGTTAAGGCCATGGATATGGGTAACTATTTCAGAGTGCCGTGTTTGGCACACTGTATAAACCTGGTTGTTAAAAAATTCTTGAGTGAAGAAAGTCCAGTGTGCGAGTTACTGACCACCTGCCGAAGAATGTGCACACATTTCAGCCATTCTTTTAATGCCCGGAAGCATATGAGGGGCCTGCTACATCACCATAAACTGCCAGTGAAAGCACTCATCCAGGAGGTGGGAACACGTTGGAACTCAACCTTCTACATGCTTGAGCGTCTGTATGAGCAGTGTGCGGTAGTCGATCAGTATTTCTTTAGACAGGGTGCAGCTATGAAGGACCTGAGCATACATGCGGAGCAATGGAAGCTAGTTCAAAGCCTGACAGACATGCTTCGTCCTTTAGAGGTCTTCATGCTTGCAGTCAGCAGGGCGGACTGTAATTTGGGAAAAGCTATCCCATTGTTGTGCATGCTAGAGCAAGTTACTACAGGTGTCTTCTACGTTTCAAAAAGATGAAGAAAAGCAAGAAGCTTTTGATTTGGCGGAGAAAATATTAGAACGCCTACTTTGCGATGAACGTCTTCAAAAGATCCACATAGAACAGCATTACATTTGTGCTACTATTCTGGATCAGGCAGAGTATTCTTTATTTTTGGTGACGCAGAAGTTTCAAAGTACAAACGTTGGCTAGCTATGTCAGCCATGAGGTTTGAAAGAGAACGGCAGGAAATTGGAGGAAATGGCAGTACATCAGCATCAGCAGGCCATCCCGAGTCAAAAGAATCCACTTCTGCACCTGTGGCTGTGGCAGGAGTGAATGATTTTCCCTCTCAGCTGTTAAAGACACCAGCAACCGGATCATCTGCACCAGACACAACAGTAACCTTATGTGAAGAAGAGGATTGGCTAACTCAGCTTGGGTTTGCTTCTCAAAAGGTCCCAGCAAAAAGTAAGCAAAGTGGAGGAACCGTGGAGAACCTTGAGTCGATGGTGCAGGACTATCTGAATGACTCCACAGAGGTCAATGTTCTTGATGACCCATTGGCGTATTGGCATGGGAAAAAAGCAATTGTGGCCAGAGATCTCCAACCTGGCTATAAATTACTTGTCTTGCCCACTCGCAAGCGTGTCTTCTGAATGTGTTTTCAGTGCTGCTGGTGGCATTGTAACTTGCAAAAGGACCCGCCTCTCGCCCAAAAATGTGGAGAGGTTAACAATGATCAAGATGAATCAGCACCTCATACCACCAGATTACAAAATACGAGAATACACGCAGGAAGAAGACGAGGAGGACACTAACTTAGATGAGGGAAGTTCTTCTCTGTTAGGTGACCTACTCCCACCTGAATTCGCAGAGTATGAGGATGAACTCTTCTTCCCTGACACCGAGCCCTTAAAATGAGCCAATGAATCAATAACTTTCTTTTTTGTCCTTATTCACTTTTATTCCTGTGTGTCTGTCTTTCTTTGTTTTGCAAAGTCTATATAAAAAAAATGTAATCACCTAATCACAAAAACAAGCCTATCAGCAGAACTGTCTTCACTTATTTGCTTATTGATTTGAAGGTGCCGCAGTCTGCATTCCTCAGGTTCACAAGTTCACAAGAACATGCTCCTCTATCCTCCTCCTCCAGACTCCTATTTCCGTCAAAGCAGATGGCTGGATTACGCCCAATGAAGAAAGACACTGCACTTGTGGGGGTGTTCTACTTCTTTGCGGGTGAGTTGACGGCTCTGGGGCCATTGCTGGGAAGGTCTAATACTGGAAAAAAGTGGTTTGGAGAAAATCCATGAGGAAAAAGTTTTCGCCTTTTTGCTCACTATCGTGTTTTCGATAGTGAGCAACATTAACTGTTTGGGTGGGTTCCTGGTGTTTGGGGGTGGGTTGTTGGGTCTGGGAGCACAGCTGGCACAGTCTAATGTTGATTGCATTTGTTTTCCAGGACATCCATGGTGGAAAAGTGGAGTTATGACCTAGCTGCACAGCGCATTTGGACAGAAGGCCGAAAAATATTGTAAGTATGAGATTTTCCATTTTTGCTTTTTGCCTGTTTGGGGGTGTTGTGCTTTTTTGCGGGTGGGTTGGCGGGTCTAGGGGCATTGCTGGGAAGGTCTCATACCGGATAAAAGTGGTTTGGAGAAAATCCATGAGGAAAAAGTGTTTGCCTTTTTGCTCACTATCATGTTTTTGTGGTAAATATTTTATCATACAATTTTTCAGTACATTAAATTACATAAAGGATAGCTCAATCAAATGAGAGGCAGAGTCCGTGGTATCTGAGTCATACGGGCTTTAATGAAATGCTTCGAAGCATGGGACATTGGGTTCCATCACCACTAAGGTTTAGGAAGGGACATTCAACATTTTATTAACATCACACATTATATATAGTAAAACAGTATACTTGAAGTAAATACAGTAGGCGTAACATGTGAAAAGAGAGAGATAAGAACACATGTGCGTAACAGGAGGCGTGTAAGAAGGCGTACACATGAGCGTGCACTGGACATGTCAGAGAATCGTCACAAGAAACGTCACATGTGGGTGGATGCTTTAGGGTAGATTTGCAGAATCAGCAGAAATTTGTTATTACAGGTGCGCGCGCAACTGAGCATGACTGGGGGAGCTGGGGGCTTTGACTTTAGCACTAGTAGAGGAGACTAATGTCTGGGATGTCAGAACGACCTGTACATACAGCATATCTGATATCGTATGTTTTGAGGATGTAGTGTCTGGAGTAAAAGGTCTCTCGGGCAGGGGCCGTTCATCACTGAATGCTAGTGCGTGCATATGGATCTTCATGTAGGGTGCGGGGGCCATGGGCCTACCATGGTAACGGGAGCAGTAAATTACTTGCATGGAGACAGGAAGGCAGGGCCCTTTGCTCTGCAGCCGGGAATATGTTTACCTATTTCACTAGACTGGAATGTGTTTTCGAGGAGGCTGAGCAGATAACTTGTAGGTAAAACATCGTCTTGGCAAGCAGACCAGGCCGAGCCGGGCACCGCTCGTCTGAGCAGGAAGTAAGGCAGAGGTCAGGGATGCATACCTAAACGGCAGCTTTCAGAGGCAGAAAAGAACTTGGAGCCTCGATTAAGGGTCTGGCTCGACTAGGCCAGAAAACATGAAGGAAAACGTGTGCGAGATTCAAAAGTGCACCATGTAAAGACGTTGGCACCATAGGCCTAGAAGCCTAATTAACGTGATTTTCTTGGAGAACTGTATAACTGACATGTTAACGTTGGACGCAAATGTATTTGTGTCTTTCCAGCAGGCACGGAAAAGGAATTACATGACATACATGGGACACGTGTGCATGGATGGGGTGCGAGTGGGGGACACATAGGTTTACCTAAAAAGTTCTATTTCCTCATTCCCTCCTTGGCCCCTACTACACCCATTAGGATATATCTATTTTCATGAGACCATCTATCTGTTCATATAACATCATTTGTTCATCTTTTATCATTCGGGAACGGGAACTTGGACCTGGAATACAAGCTGTGGCGCACAAGCCGCAAATCGCTGGCCCACATTGCAGACAGAGACAACAACTGAATAGGATAAGCAGTATTATTCCTAGGAATGATAGCAATTTCCATCCCCAGGCAGCCATTACACTCCAGAGCCAACCGGACCAAGTCCAGGTGCCTGGATTCTGGTGTATCAGGTGAGCAATTTCGTGAAGCCGTGTTATGGCCTTATACACGGACGGCGCGTTATTAGGAATAAACACGCAACAACTGTATCCGATCACTCTACAAGCCCCGCCCCTATCGGCCAGGATGACGTCAAGGACAAGGCGATTTTGAAGAACAACAATTCTCATAGCAGATTGCTCTTCGGTCAGGTTACCTAAAGCAGAAGTAGTTTCATTTACTACCGCTTCCAGTGTTCTGGTTAATCTGCGTATCAATTTACTGTTTTGGACAGGACCTACAAAGAAAAAGAATCCTTTATTGAAATCTGTATATTGTTCCCATGTTGTCTCAGTCTGATCGACTATTGGGGACTTGATCTCCCTTCTATGTCTTACATGCACAAGGCGTGAATTTCGATGATAATCAGGTGGGGCTAGGAAAACAGGTGGTAATAGGAACGCAATGTAACACGTCCCATCCCAATCAGGGGGCAGATGTACATAAGCGGTGTGACCACAAATGAAATAAGAATGGCGAGAGGCTTTGAACGTAGACTTTCCTTTGTCACTGAATTCGACCACAGTATTACAATCACTGTGTCCTAGATGTACTGAACCATTCTTTCTAACACATAGTTCGCCTTTCACTGGCAAAACTGTTATAAACGGCAAGTTCAAATTAGTCTCGGACGGGACGTTCAGGATCATGAGATTGAGGGAAAAATTACCTAATTTATACACTTCATTTTCTAGGTCGGTCCCTCTCCTTTGGGGAAGACCGTCTGCGTCTGGGAAACATGCTTTATTCATGACTGTATTCAGGTTCCCCCATATCCAATTGCCTTGGGAAACTTTGGACTTACTGTCTAAGGAAGACATTAAAGCAAACCATGCTCCACATGAACCATTATGTGTAAACGGGTAGGGAAAGAGGGGCAGAGCTCCCTTGTATTTCTGATAAGGTGGGAGTCGGCCACATACCCAGCAATTGGTGGCATTGCTGGCCTGGTGAGTGTGGTGTAACATACGAATGAATGTATTGTTGCGCATTGCTAGTCGATAGGATAATTCATGAGGGGGCAGGTCACTGAAAATGTGCTCTACAGAGTCATTAGAGGAATTATGTGCATGTGCACCAAAAGAAGGAAAGAAATCATGTAACATGAAGCTTATACAGATAATCGAAATGCTCAGAATAAACATGAAAATTAACGTTATGATACATCGGCTGTGCAAGCTTTTGCAATATTGTTCTCTCTTCTTGATATGCCTATCTCTCTGACTACTTGGGTCTATCTTATTAATGTCAGAAACCTGTCTAACCGCTTCACCTGAGGGGGACTTAAACAATTAAACGCTGTCTGACTTACTAGACCTCAACTTTGCTCGATATTCCTCTTGGGGAGTTTTCTCTAACAGGGGGAGTTTAGAGTCAATGTCCGAAAGGGGGCAGTCTTTGATTTCAGTTCCTGGACACAGTCCGTAACACCGTTTAACGTGGCTCGAGTGTAACCACCCCTTGCGACCTTTTAACTTCACTGCGGTCCTCGTCGTCATCAACACCAACTTTGGCTGCTTCCACCTCGGCTCCAGAGGGCTTGTGCGGTCGAAATTTCGTACGTAGACAAAATTCCCAGGAACAATTTCATGCGGTTTTACTTGGGTGTTGTCCGGGAAGGCAGCCGCAACCTGTGAACGACAAGATAGTAGTGCAGACATCAAGGAAGCTAGGAAATCTGTCAGCATAGTACTGTCGACATCGGTAATTCTACGAGGCATAGGCGTTCCCCACATATTGGGAGGTCGGCCGAAGACTACCTCATAAGGAGATAGTCCGGTTCTAGAATGAGCAACCATGCGCATATAGAAGAGGGCAAGTGGCAAGGCTACTATCCAATCTACACCTTTTTCTGCACAGACCTTGGCTAATCATGTTTTCAGAGTTTGGTTGTGGCGTTCGACGAGACCTGCTGCTTCGGGGTATCGTACACAGTGAAATTTCCACTGGTAACCTAACAGGAGTGATACCTGTTTCATAAGCTCGGACGAGAATGGCTGTCCATTATCCGAGTACACAACACGGGGCAAGCCGTATCGCGGGAAGAATTCACGAACCAACTGCTTGGCAGTGGTCGCGGCAGTGTAATCTGGGACTGGATATGCTTCTGTCCATCTGGAAAGGGCACATACAATTACGAGGACGTATTTAAAACCTCTACATCGGTCCATCTGGATATAATCCATCTGGAGGACTTCAAAAGGATGGTCAGGAGGATGGAATCCACCTTGTTCCACGGGAATGCCTTTGCCTGGATTGAACTGACAACAGATCATACAGGTACGCACTTTCTGTTTTGCTGCTGCACGTAAATGCTTGTTGAACCAGAGGTTTTGAATGCTGTCTAACATGGCTTTTTCTCCTAAATGTGCTGGACTATGTGCTGTATTAATGATAATTTGAACCATAGAGTCGGGGAGGAACCATGTGGCTCTACCCTTCGTCATCCATCCCTGATCTGTCTGGATCCCTCCTTGTTCAGTCCATTTCTTGATTTCGTCTGGAGTAGCATGTGTCTGTATGTCGCGTACGTCTAGAGTGGGATCCTTCACTGTCATACACTGTGTCTGTGATGTTACTTCAGTCTTTGTCATGTCCGTTGGAATATCTGTTTGAGTCTGAGCTGTGAGTTTAGCTGTTCGATCTGCCAGGTCGTTACCCTGGGAAATGGTATCTGTGACTTTCGTATGTGCTTTGCACTTCATGATAGCAATGGATGCAGGTAAATGTATTGCTTCTAACAGAGCTTGAATGAGGGGACCATGCTGTATCTTGGCGCCATGAGAAGTTAAAAAACCTCTTTCCTGCCAGAGGATACCGAAGTCGTGAACAACTCCGAATGCATACTGTGAATCTGTATATATGTTTACTTTCAGGTTCTTGGCTCGGATGCAGGCTTGGGTCAGAGCAATGAGTTCTGCTGCTTGAGCAGACAATGTGTCAATACGATGTGTTTCTATGACTTCAGTTTCAGTGGTCTCTGCATAGGCGGCCACTAACTCTCCTGTGCTTGTTCTCATGCATGAACCATCCACGTAAAGTGTCAGGTCTGGGTCGGGTAATGCAATGTCTGTCAAGTCCTGCCTGGGTTTCGTTACAGTATTGATGACTTCTACGCAGTCATGTGGTGTCGGGTCAATTGTGCTCGATGGTAACAATGTGGCAGGGTTTAATGTATTGCAACGTCTGATTTCTATGTGTGGCTGAAACAATGTCAATTCATATCCTGTCAGTCTTGCTATAGTCAAGTGCTGTGTCTGGGTACGGTTCAGAAGAACTTCCACTGAGTGTGGAACTTGTACTGTCAGGGGATGTCCTAACACTATTGAGTCGCTTTGTCTGATTGCTAGAGCTGTTGCTGCAACTGATTTGAGGCACGCAGGCAGAGCCTGGGCCACTGGATCTAATGTACTAGAAAAATAAGCACAAGGCTTATGGTGTCCTGCTTGATCTTGTGTGAGCACAGATAATGCTGTGCCATCGCGTTCAGTAACAAAGAGTGTAAAAGGTTTGCTGTAACATGGTGTCGCTAAAACTGGTGCTTGACATAAAGCTTTCTTTAACTCGTCAAAAGCTTGTGTGTGTTCCTGAGTCCAAGGAAGGACAGTCGAAGTCGCTGCCTCCTGTGTTGTCAACTGTATGAGTGGTTTAGCTAGATATGCATACTGGGGAATCCATTGTCTGCAGTAAGAAGTGAGGCCAATGAAGGCCCGTACCTCCTTTTGTGTCTTGGGTTGTGGTAGATGTGCAATTAACTGGATGCGGTCTGGTGTCAATTGTCTCCCCCACTTGGACAGCAAGTGCCCAAGGTATACCACTTGCTGGGCACAGAATTGTAGCTTCGAAGGGGACACTTAATGCCCCTTTTTGGCCAAGAAATACAAGACAGTTAGTGACGCGCGCTCGCAGTCACGTTCGGTCCGTGCTGTTATCAACAAGTCATCCACGTATTGCAGCAGAGCAGTGTCAGTAGGCATGTGGATACTGTCTAGTTGTCGTTTCAGGGCCTGACTGTAAATACTAGGACTTTCCGTGAACCCTTGAGGTGCACGTGCAAATTTAAAGCTACGGCCATTTAGAGAGAATCCGAAAAGATATTGACTTTCCGGATGAATGGGAACACTAAAGAAAGCGTTCTTGAGGTCAATTACAGTAAAGAACGCTGCTTCGGAATCAATGGCAGTCAATAAGGAAGAGATGTCTGGCACTACTGGGTACTGAGGAATGATGCATTTATTCAGCTCTCGAAGATCAATCACCAATCGGTAGACTGGTGGTGTATTTGGGTCAGTTCGTTTAAGAATTGGAATGATTGGAGAATTACATACGTTGGAATCAGTTTCTACAACTACTCCTTGGGCAATCAGTTTGTCAATAATTTTCAGTAAGGCTGCTACAGCCTCAGGGGGCAATTTGTATTGTCGGATTCTGGGTAGTACAACTCCTTGCTTGAGTGTAACACGATAAGGTGTAATGTGCATACAACCTACATCAGTCGGACCTTGCACCCATAAATGCTGTGGTACATTCTGCAATCTTGGATCAAAATCTCTCAACACATAATGACCTTTGAAATCACGTAAAAATAATCTCACTCCTTCCGGAGAACAACATATTACTGCTCCTAGTGCTTTCAACGTTTTAATACCAAGCAGATTTTCAGGACATGCTTTTGTAAGTAACAAGTCTGTAGTACGGGACAGTGGACCAACTCCTAGGGAAACTGGCTTTGACACTTCGTTAACAATAGGCTTTCCTGAAAAACCCAGGGAAACATTCTGTGAGCCTGAGAGGGGTGCCCCTGGAACCTCGTCATGACTGATGGTAGTTCTGCTCGCCCCTGTGTCAATCAAACATTTTCTGTCTTTCCCTAATACCTGGCTATGTACATAGGGACCCTCTTGATCTACAGGAACCTCGATAAGAGGCAAGCCAACCTCCCTCTCTAGGCTGTTTCATGAGTAGTGCTGATAATCGGGGTAATCTGACTGTGCATACTGGTACATTTGCTGTGTGACGTGTTGCGTGGCAGCAATAGGTTGGGGTTGGGGTACTGCTACTGTTTGCTGTGCATGCTGTGGAGGTTGCGTATTCTGTGGAATATTCGGTGGAACCTGTTCTGGTGTGTGAGGACGCGGTCTTTCTTTCGTCCTACCTGTAGCAATATTATATTTCAGAACAGTACATTCGTTTATATAGTGACCTGGCTGTTTACAGTAGTTGCAATTCCCTTTAACGGGAGCTGCAGACTGACCTGGCGGTGCTGTACCCTTTTTCTGACCGTCTGCTGGAACAGACTGAGCAACTAGTACTTTCATTTTCGTGTCTTTCATACGTCTCTGTTCATGATCATGTTCCTCTCTAATTCGGTTCTGGTGGTACTGTAACATTTGTAGCATTTGAGAAGGGGTATTTGCTTGCCATGTGCTCTCGACTTTCAGAACTCTATTTTTAACTTGTGGTAAGGAATTCTCGACTAATTTGGTCACAAAAAGATGTGGATATGATTCACTACTTGTTTTCAAACCACTATTAATAATAAAACATTTCTCAAATCTGGAATAAAAATCACTAGTGTCTTCGTCTTGTTTCTGTTTGCAGGCTGAGATTGCATCCCAGACAGTCTTCCTTTTTAATTGCCAATAACCTCGGCAAAACCTGTACTAATAATCCTGGTAATGCTTTAGCTTTGTCCCCAAGACCCGTACCTGGGACTCGTCTATTTTCTTCGTCTTCTAATTCAGTCCAATTAATCTTTTTATCTCCCACCTCCCATTCTTTTTCTTTAAGTTTTTCGTAAATACCAGCGGGCAACAATACTTTTAACATTTTAAGAATATCGGAATATGTATAATCCCCCATGAGTAACATGTCCTTTAATTCACGGTGAAACCCTGCTGGATCTTTATCATGACAAGGCACTATTTTCTTCATTTCCAATAGTTCCATTTTGCTTAAGGGTGTGTATACGAATACTCGTTGAAGCTCACCCCCTGGGGTCTGGACGGGGTGAACTTCTCGTAAGGGATTCTGTCTGTCTATGTAAAATGGTTGCCTTACTGGAGGTGGAACAGGAACAAAATGTGGAGTCAGAAAAGTTCTGTATTTGTGTCGTTGTTCTAGAATGGTATTAATTAAATCGGTACCTAGGCCTCTCCATCTTTTTAGGAGTAATTCTTCCAATATATTATATAAGGGACCTGGATCAGAATGCTGACTCTCATATAGTGTAATGAGATGCTGGATCATGTACATACCAGCTAATCGCTGTTCGTCTGGGGAAAGTCAAAAATGTTTGCGCTACTGAATCATCTTTATATACACAGTTATTTCCAGCCCATTGTACTGCTGATCGGGCTAATTCTTGTTCACGCATAGTACTAAGTTCACTGTAACCTATTCGTTGTTTCAGTACTTTATCAGTGTCTTGAAATAAATGTTCAAGAGAACATTGCTCTGGTATGGGAGAAAGAAAACGTTTCTTGCTTTCTAGGCGAATGGGTCTGTCAAAAGGTCTTGCTCTTCCTACATACGCTATTGTCATCTCTCTCAGCTTCCCTAGCTGCGTTGTCCCTTTCGTGTATCAGTACAATTTCTTTACGTATTTTTCTGTACATGGCTTCTATACCACCTTGTGTATTATGTTTACCGTCAGCTATATTGTTACTCCACTTAATCAGGCCATCCATTTCTTCTTTCCTGTGGCCTGGCCGATCTCGTTCCCTTATCAAACAATTTATCAAAAACTGTAAAATCATGCTTTGTGTCTCAACCTTATTGTGTGCCATAGCCTCTTGAATGCATTGTGGTCTCTCCCCTGTTCTAATGAAAATATATATGTTATCTAGATGTGTTTTCATATGTGGCAGAAGAACCAAATAGTTTGCGACTCGCCGTAAACGTAGTGAGTATAGTACCATCCCGTCTTCGCCTGGTACTGGGTCATATCTGCAGTCTGTAACATACTCTTTAAGGGCTGCGTATGTCGCTGCCCTGGGTGTACGTTGTAATGCTAGGTCTCTAAGTGTCGTTCGTTTTATTTGAGGCGGGGTGACAGGGAGACCTCCTGTTGCGCCTCCTGAAGCGGAAGCAAAAGCATGAACTGGCTTTGTCATCGGTGGAAATGTTGGAACTGGTCGTGTAGGTGATGTAGTAATAGGAGCAGGCAATGTTTGTGGCAACGCAAGGTGGCCAAAAGGATTACTAGGACCAGTGACAGGAGGAACAGTAACAAGTGGGACAGTGGGAGGGGCCGTGTCATCCTGAACAGGCTGTTGAGGAACATTATTAGTGGGAGCATTATTGGTAGGAACATTATTAGCAGGTGCAGGTGGTACACGTACATTGGTATACTCTGGAGCTACATCATCTAAATAAGAGGAAAGGAAAATGTCTGCTGCGGTCTGTTTATGATGTAATTTAGTCGGACCAATGGTGGTGGCAAGTTACGGGGTACTTCCGGGGTCGCCTTAGGCAGGCCCTCGGCGAGAACAGGATACATGCCTGTAATAAGGGCATTTCTTTGTCTGTCTTGTTGTTCTATTCTGACTCGTTCTCCTTCTTCTTTTCTCTAGCTTTTTCGGATTCTTCTCTACTTCTCTCTGCTTTCCTGAGTTCTTTCTCTGTTCTTCTATGCGCTTCTTTACGCCATAATTCTATGGCATCTTTCTGGGATTGCCTGGCTTTCTTTTTCCATAATGCTTCTTCTACTCTCATGATGCAATCAGCATCCCATGTCCCTGAGACAGGCCATCTATACTTCTCTTCCAGGTCTTTTGTATAGTCCACCCACAAATCTAGATACAGTATGGCATCTAAGCCATGTTTATGGTTCATAAAATGTCCGGGAGTGTCCCTAGGCGGGACAGGAACTGCTTCTTCGAGTATCCCTTTCCTAGTTCCTAACTGACATAATTTCGAGAACAGTGGCATTTTCGGATTACTTTAGACGTGAACACAGTAAACACAGTAATGAATAGCAAAACAGTCATTCATACCACGACATTAAAACATTCCAGACGGATATTACCTGGTACATAGAAGACACATGAATACTGGAAATCTCGAGATACAATACTAGAATACTGAATCACTGAATTTCTAGATGCACTGCTAAAACAGTACAGACAATACCGGTCCCATAAAGAGACACGTCATACCGTGTCCACCGAAATGAACACGTCTGGACCAGGTCTGTGTACCCAGACCTGTCTTGACCGGGCACAAATTAATGAACCCGTCTAGATGCGTTCCCAACAACGGTACTCACCGGGAAGCCATAACTGAAGGCCTCGGAAACTGGACTGGACTGGACTGGTCTGCTACAACATCTGGCTGCTACTACGCCGCATGCGCCTCAGAACAGGTGAGCCTCCGGATACCTCGGACCTTGCTCTCTCGACTAGGGGCTCTGGTCGGGATCCTCCGCATTCCTCACCGCCTCGTCTGGATGCCGGGTCGCAGTCTCCGTCTCCTCCGTGGGCCTGAGGGAGATAGCAGGAAAACCCACAGGAGTGCACTGGTTCCGTCAGGGGTCCGTAGGGGTCAAGGCCTGCGGTACATCGCCGGCGAGTGGGGAAGGGGGGGTCCCTATTCGGGCGCCAAATTATGTGGTAAATATTTTACCGTACAATTTTTGAGTACATTAAATTACATAAAGGATAGCTCAATCAAATGAGAGGCAGAGTCCGTGGTATCTGAGTCATATGGGCTTTAATGAAATGCTTCGAAGCATGGGACATCGGGTTCCATCACCACTAAGGTTTAGGAAGGGACATTCAACATTTTATTAACATCACACATTATATATAGTAAAACAGTATACTTGAAGTGAATACAGTAGGCGTAACAGGTGAAAAGAGAGAGATAAGAACACATGTGCGTAACAGGAGGCGTGTAAGAAGGCGTACACATGGGCGTGCACTGGACATGTCAGAGAATCGTCACAAGAAACGTCACATGTGGGTGGATGCTTTAGGGTAGATTTGCAGAATCAGCAGAAATTTGTTATTAGAGATGCGCGCGCAACTGAGCATGACTGGGGGAGCTGGGGGCTTTGACTTTAGCACTAGTAGAGGAGACTAATGTCTGGGATGTCAGAACGACCTGTACATACAGCATATCTGATATCGTATGTTTTGAGGATGTAGTGTCTGGAGTAAAAGGTCTCTCGGGCAGGGGCCGTTCATCACTGAATGCTAGTGCGTGCATATGGATCTTCATGTAGGGTGCGGGGGCCATGGGCCTACCATGGTAACGTGAGCAGTAAATTACTTGCATGGAGACAGGAAGGCAGGGCCCTTTGCTCTGCAGCCGGGAATATGTTTACCTATTTCACTAGACTGGAATGTGTTTTCTAGGAGGCTGAGCAGATAACTTGTAGGTAAAACATCGTCTTGGCAAGCAGACCAGGCCGAGCCGGGCACCGCTCGTCTGAGCAGGAAGTAAGGCAGAGGTCAGGGATGCATACCTAAACGGCAGCTTTCAGAGGCAGAAAAGAACTTGGAGCCTCGATTAAGGGTCTGGCTCGACTAGGCCAGAAAACATGGAGGAAAACGTGTGCGAGATTCAAAAGTGCACCATGTAAAGACGTTGGCACCATAGGCCTAGAAGCCTAATTAACGTGATTTTCTTGGAGAACTGTATAACTGACATGTTAACGTTGGACGCAAATGTATTTGCGTCTTTCCAGCAGGCACGGAAAAGGAATTACATGACATACATGGGACACGTGTGCATGGATGGGGTGCGAGTGGGGGACACATAGGTTTACCTAAAAAGTTCTATTTCCTCATTGGAGCAACGCTGGGTATGGATACTTTTGATTACAAGTGGTTTGAAGCAAAACCATGGTGGCAAAGGGGAGTTAGGGCCTAGCTGCAGAGAGCGCGTGGAGTGATTTCGGAAATGTGCCTGAAAATTACTAAGTCCCTATTTTTGTAGTTTTGCTTTTTGGCTGTTTGGGGGTCTTCTACTAGTTTTCGCCTGGGTTGATGGCTCTGGGGCCATTGCTGGGAAGGTCTAATACAGGATAAACGTGGTTTGGAGAAAATCGGAGCAGAAAAAGATTTTGCGCTTTTGATCACTTGCCTGTCTTTGGGGTGCTGTTTGGCGGGCTTTTAGGTTGTTGTGGGTGGGTTTTGGGGTCTGGGAGCACTGCTGGCACAGTCTAATGTGGATTGCATTTGTTTTTCAGGAAATCCATGGTGGAAAAGGGGAGTTAGGGCCTACCTGCACAGCGCCTTTGGACAGAATTGAAAGAAGGCCGAAAATATTAAAAGTATGAGATTTTCCATTTTATTCTTTTTGCCTGTATGGGGGTGTTCTGCTTTTTTGTGGGTGGTTTGGCAGGTCTTGGGGCATTGCTGGGAAGGTCTAATACCGGATAAAAGTGGTTTGGAGAAAATCCATGCTGAAAAACGTTTTGGCACATTAACTTAGGGCTCGTTAGGGTTAGCATTAGCAGCAGGATTGCATGTGTTTCGGGGTGTTCTAAATGTTTGCTACAGAGTTCTGGGGTCTTAGAGCACCAGTGGGAATGTGTAATTCTGGTTGCAAGTGGTTTGAAGAAAATCCATGGTGGGAAAGGGGGGATTTGGCCTAGTTAAAAAAAGTGTTTGCCATTATTCTTAACTTAGGGCACGTTAGGGTTAGCAGTATTGTATTGCATGTGTTTGGGCAGGGGGCTGTTTGTGGGGGGGGGTTGCGAGTCTTGGAGCGATGCTGGGTATGGATACTTTTGCTTGTTGCAAGTGGTTTGAATACAATCCACGGTGGGTAAGGGGGGATTTGGGCCTACTTTACTTTCAAAGTACGTTTTGTCACCATTTTTCTACTAGGCCTCGTTTTTTGAGATCTGATTGGGGGTTTCAACATTTTTGCGACTGGGTTTAGTAAGAGTCTGGGAACACTGCTGGGAAGGTCTAATTTTGTTCTAAAACACAGTTTACAGTACACCTAGCTTGAGGGGAAAGATCCGCTAAATTAATTCGCCCATACTTATTTATCCTTCAAAAGGAGACTCAGACAGAGTACGCACTTTCAAAAATATTGTACTGTCTATTAGGAAACTCAAAGTGTGACTTTTTGCACTACACAGCGTACATACCTTATATTTATTTGTCAGTGGTGTTCTAATATCACTTCCTGTTTTTCCATCAATAATTACAGGCCGGGTTTCAGTCTGTGCAATGGGAAAAAAAGGATGAAGTCAGGCTTCACATTAACGACCCGCAATTCAGCATCAGCCAGGCAGGCAGTGGACAGGGTGTCTTCTGGTCACCAACATTGATGGACGGAGCGTCAGCTGGAATAGAGGAGTCCCGCTAATAAGAGGAATGGTTTGATGCATGCAACTTACCAAATTCAACAGGACAACTACAACAACATACAGATACAGTATCCATTCTTTTCTAATTATCTTTTAAGTAATGTTATTGCTGTGAACTTCTATGAGTGTGACTCTGCATTTCTTTGATCTCTGCTTCTAAATTCATCCCTACAGCCATTGTATAGGTTTTACTTGTGCTATTTTTTAAACCTAATTTAATGTAAGAAGTGTTTCTCTGAGTGCAGAGATAGGCAAGTGAAAACGCATAATTATTACTGCAGCCCTATACTGTCTCATTCTTTCATTCACGGTTGTCGAAAGTACTACTTACTTTTCAGTAACCATGCATGCAGTAGTGCATGCACTTCCTTTATGTCACTTAAAAGATTTATGGTTAGCTTTGTACCCAAAGATTTCTTTATCTTCAATTATTGTTTGTCCATGCTGTGCTTTTTTTTTCTTCTCTCAACAAAACTTTCCCAAAATTCCCCTTTCCCATCCATTTTCCAAACCCTAACCCTCTTCCCCCGGGCTGTGTGGTTTTGATTGATGTGTGACTAAATGACAGCAATAATTCCACATACTTGCTGGGGAGGATAAGGTCATAGCAACAGGTTGGTGAAGGAATCCGAGGATATATTCTATTCTTACTCAGCTTGACACTCAGTCACTATTGGCAAATGAAAGCAGATTTTCATGTGCGTCATCAACTTGATTGGTCATCAAGAACATCCTACTCCTAGACGTGGCAAATTATTACGCTGTTGGGTACTTCACCTTCGGTACTATGTCTTGTAGTAGTAGCCAATGTCAAAGAAATTCAACGCACTTACTAGTTATACTTTCAATACTTTACCATTTGTTAGGCTACATTGTGGCACTGATCTAGTGTACTGTCACCTGCTATATTCTCTATCGTACCGTTCTAATGCTACGGCAAGGACAAACAAGGTTTCATTTTCTTTTTTTTCAGATGCTGCAACTGCCACTGTGTAACACCACAAGTACCACCGCAATGATTACATTTCATCCACCCAGGATTGCAAACCTTACTCGCCATTTCGCGTGCAGCCAGCCCTGTGCCTAGCCCTATTTCCAAACACAAATTACGGTATGTAACTATTACCACGCATCTTTTAGCACGAAATACTGTTACAACGAAACTATTACAACACAGGACCCTTTACAACGAATACGTTTACAACGCATTACACTACAACGCAGATACTATTACAACGCATACCATTACAACGTAAGTATAGGTAAGTTTATCTTTTTTTCAAAACATTTATTAGGGTATTGGGTTTAGGTTTTGGGGTACAGGGGTATTTTTAGGTTTCAGGATTGGGTTTGGGTTTTGGGGTACAGGGGTATTTTTAGGTTACAGGGTTGGGTTTGGGTTTTGGGGTACAGGGGTATTTTTAGGTTTCAGGGCTGGGTTTGGGTTTTGGGGTACAGGGGTATTTTTAGGTTTCAGGGTTGGGTTTGGGTTTTGGGGTACAGGGGTATTTTTAGGTTACAGGGTTGGGTTTGGGTTTTGGGGTACAGGGGTATTTTTAGGTTTCAGGGCTGGGTTTGGGTTTTGGGGTACAGGGGTATTTTTAGGTTACAGGGTTGGGTTTGGGTTTTGGGGTACAGGGGTATTTTTAGGTTTCAGGGCTGGGTTTGGGTTTTGGAGTACAGGGGTATTTTTAGGTTTCAGGGTTGGGTTTGGGTTTGGGGTACAGGGTTATTTTTAGGTTACAGGGCTGGGTTTGGGTTTTGGGGTACACAGGTATTTTTAGGTTTCAGGGTTGGGTTTGGGTTTTGGGGTACAGGGGTATTTTTTTTGTTTCAGGGCTGGGATTGGGTTTTGGGGTATAGGTGTATTTTTAACATATATTTACAAATTCTTATTTAAAAATTAACATAATTAATTAAAATATTGAAATAATTTTTAGTTACATTATTTTAAAATATTATATACTTACCTATACTTACATTGTAATGGTATGCGTTGTAATAGTATCTGCGTTGTAGGGTAATGCGTTGTAAAGGCATTCGTTGTAAAGGGTCCTGCGTTGTAAAAATTGCGTGGTAATGGTATGCGTGGTAAAAGTTTGCGTGCTAACGTCATACATCCACAAATTACAGGTAAGATAAGCGTTTGGGGGGAGGTAGTATAATGGAGTATTAGGACTCGGAGAGACGAGAGACTGACGGTCCTAGGACTATTGAATTCACTTACTCTGTGAGAGGCACTTACTTTTGAAAACATTTGGGCCATTAGTACTTACACAACTTGAATCAAGATGCCACTTAAGTTTCTGGACTGTTAAACCCCCACCCACCAGCCTCAAAAGCAGTAAAAAACATGTATGCTAAGATAAAGTTTAAAGTATATTTATATATCCCTAACATAAATATTCTCCCGCAAGACCCAAACCCAACCCCAACGAATGTCCCTGAAAACAAATTCCAAAAAGGTAATAAACCCAACTCCCAATTACCACCCCCCAGAAGTCTTTAAAAAAGGGGCAAGGGACAGTCTCCTCCTATTGCTGGCTGCTGTTGGCTTTTCGGGCCAGGTCGGCATGCTCCTTGCGGAGGGTCTCGAGCAGGGTTTTGGTATTGAGGAGCTCCTGCTCGAGGTAGGAAACCCTCAGGGAAAGGCGGTGCATCCTTTTTTTGTAACTGCTGTGGGGGGCAGCTGATTTCTTTGCGGCTCGGTGGTGACGGTGGCGGGTCGCTGCGGTATCCCGGCTCCGTACCGCTGGAGACCTGCTGCGCTACCTGGCTGACCCAGGGAGCGCGGAGGAGGATGCAGGTGTCGCCGTGGATGTTGTTGACATACTAGTCTGCGTGTCCTCCTCCTCCTGGGCCACCAGCTGCCGATATTCGTCGACAGTGGCCTCCAGCCTCCGTTGCCTGGCCCTTATAGCCAGCTCCTTCCGGGTTGGTTTGGAAGGAGCATCTATATGAAGAAAGAAAGACATAGTCTGTAACCAATGCTCTTTAAGATTAACACAAAATGATTCAGCAGAAAGTTGTGTCACAGTAGAACTAGCAACTTGCAAGCGCAGTACATAACTATTGTGGCCAGTATCTATCTAACCTCCCACTTCTTCATCCTTGCTCTAACATTAGTGGGAGTTTAAGGAATCAATTCTACGAGCACTATGTGCTCACTCCATTAGAGTCGACCATGACCGTACACCACTCTTATTCTTCTTCTTCTCTCTTGTTTAGCAAAATTGGTATGTTAACTTCTGCAAGCCGACATAATGCTAGCGCAGTCAACTTGCACCCGAGAAAAAAAGACGCCCGCCATGATGAGTGAGACAGACTTGCGTTACCTGTACCAGTCCAGTACCTGCAGGTGGTGATGCTCTTACTTTTCTATTATGGGTGGCACTGAGAATACTCTGTTACAAGGGCTACTGCTTAATTAATTTAACTTTCACCCTACAGAGCCAATGAATACTAGAAAAGGAAAATGAAGAAGATATATAATCTGATTATCTATCACTGCACATGGTATGTATTTGCTTACATATGGGATGACTTTAGGTGCTTTAGTTTTTATTGAGTGAACAGTGATACATCCACACATGAATGACCGAGTTCTACTAAACTTATTAACAGAGGTAGTGAGTGAGTGGCCATCGTAATAGCCGGATATATGCTGTGCTTGCAATACAAACTACTGCTACTATTCATGGTAGTATTCGGACAAAATTACAACTTCTTTTCCTTGCCTTTCCTACACTGGGACGGACGTGCGGGTGCGGTGTTACATGCTCTTCAAAGTAACACTTAGTTCATCCAGTGACCGTCTACTCTCTCTAGATACACATATGCTATCTAAGAGTCAGATAGTACCATGATCCAGGCATCCATCCATTCAAACTATATGTCAATCATTCTTCTTCATGTCTCCCATCTAGACAAACCTTAGGTTTTCTCACGGGGAGCACACTATGCAGTCTGCAATCTCAATAAGTAAGGAATATAAGAGCTTACCACTGCCTGCCACTACCGTGGCAACCCGCACAGCAGTTTGGTCCGGCACTTGCATCGCCTCCTCCCCAGAGCTTTCCTCCTCCACCTCCGCGCTGGGCCCTGCACCAGATGTTCCACCTACAAAGTACATCTAAGAATGTTAGATTTCATAGACATACACCACTCACTAGTATTTTGTCTAGGAATGAAGAAATGTGAATACAGAAAACCAATCTAATAATTTGTGAATGTCTACTCTAAAGTAAAAATGTCCCTTTTTCCAGGGAAGGGTGTTGTCTTGCTGCACTTTTTGGCACAACTGAAAAATGCTTGCTTTTTAACATGTACCATTTTTCTCATAACAGACAGAATCTTCACTTCTAAGAACAAATCATCATCATCACCACTAGGACAGAGGGACCAACGATTCAGCACCAAAAAGAAAAATTAAAGTTCAAACCAGGTGAGGGCTCGGCTCGCCCACAATAAATGTGTGAAATAAATCACTATAAGCACTTTTCCATTTTTAATCAACCGTTTATGTTTTATGACAAGCTTGATTTTAATAAATATTTTTACTTTTAATAAAGCTTTAAAACTTAAATAGACTGTGGTTTTTGGTCAAGAGTGAATGAGCAAAAGGTTTTGCAATTTGCAAACATGAGTCCGTGCCTCTGACACTTCTGGACTCTGACTCCGTACTCTTGTCCTGCGTTGGATAATCATCATTGGGGATCAATCATCAATGAATTTGGGAGCTAAATGACTCTGCCACACTATCTAGTCAGTAAGGAGATTGGGGGTTCTTCAAAGACTGATATCACTGAGGTATGTGGAAAGTCTACCTGCGCCTATTATAATTGATAAACAATGCACTATTTAGTGTCCATAGTTCTGTTTGTGCAGATTTGTCCCAGCAACAGTAGTAGTATGGATTGTCCTCCTATCCAAACCAAAAGTAAAGTAGTATCTTATTCTTTCTTGGTGGTCATTCACCTTTTTATTGTTGGTAATTGTCAAAGCATAATCATTTAGAAGACTTGAAAAGACATTATGGACAATCCCAGAGGACTGCACTCAGTGCATAGAGAGGGATGTATGACGTAACAACACATGGTTTTACCACGCGTACCTTTACAACGCGTTTTTTACAACGCAAGTCATTACCACGACTTGCGTTGGAGGGGTGTGGACTTAGGAATTTTTTAATTTACTATTCCAACACCAGCCTACATACAGTAGGGAAGGTGTTGGATAGTAAATGAAATTATTCCTTGTCCTGTAGTGCCCTCCAGCGCAAGTCGTGGTTACGACTTGCGTTGTAAAAGACGCGTTGTAAGGGTACTGCAGAGTAAAATCCGCGTCGTAAAGGATGTTCCCCATAGAGATCTATTGCTGACTAGAATGGGAGTTTCGTTTAACACCTTTTGTCAAATGTGCAATCTTAGCTACCTCCACAGACAGACTAATAAGAATAATCTAGTAATACCACACGGAGTCATGGTTGAGGCAGGATAAGAATTTAGATACAGTCTGCAAGAAGATCAAAGATGATTTAGAAAAAATCGAATGAGGAACGCTAGGAAAAAATAGGTACTCTATATTAAAATTAAAACTTACCGGGGCCAGCAAAGGAGCCCTCGCCTGACCGATCCTGGCCTTGTTCAACAGCAGCAGCCTCCTCCAATGTTCTCTTGCCCCTGGGGGGAGCTGATGTACAACATGAAAGAAAGAAAGACCCGAAAACATGGATGATTGTGGTCAACCGAATCAAACATTACAAAAGAACAATAACAAAATATTTTGGCGAAATAGCAAATAGACAACTATTCCACTGGATATATTGACCTATCTCATGTGGTCTACCATGATATTAGTATTGCTCGATTTGCGGACCGTCAACTTGGAAAGTTATGTAACTCACTAAAATAACGACTAAAAAGGTACGCCTAGGACTGGCAGGCAGCAGTCCGCAGCACGCGAAGTGAAAGACAAACTCCATTGTGATTGCAGATCAGCGACAACACTAAAAAGTTTCCTACTACATTAACCAGTCATTAAAATACTGACCAGCTGAAACTTGACAAGCTAGCCTTCCGCCAGGCTGAACGTCGCTGGCGCCATAAGTACGATCCCGTACTCAAGATTGAATTTACGACCTTACTAAATAAATATAAATCTTCCATACTAGAGGCAAAGGCTTCCTACTTTTCAAGCAAAATCCTGGAGTCGGCTTCAAAAGCCAAGGACATCTTTTTAATTGTCAATGAGCTCTCCCTCCCCGATCGCATTACCCTCCCGCCCGTTCCCACCCAGGCTTTGTGTGATGAGCTCAATGCCTTCTTTCAGGACAAGATTACCACAATTAAAAACAATATCTCTCCACCTTCCCCTTCCAAATCATTTCCCCTCCCTCCTGAAAACGCCCAGAAATTTCATACTTTCCCTCCCATTTCCATCACTGAATTTCACAGCCTTCTCCATAAAGTCAGTTCTGGCTCCCCTAGGGACTGCTGCCCTCCACATATCTTCAAAGAAATCTTTAGGCTCTGCCCCGACCCCGCCCTGGCCCTTCTCAACTACTCCTTAACATCAGGAGTTGTTCCAGAGGCTTTTAAGCAGGCCATAGTGCTACCTATCTTGAAAAAACCCAGCGCAGACCCTCTTGTGATGAGTAATTACAGACCTATTTCTCTCCTCCGTTTCTTAGGAAAGATCTTGGAGACTTACGTAACCAAGTGTCTGAGTACCTTTATGGAAACTTCCTCTTTCCTCGACCCCCATCAGGCTGGTTTTCGCCCACTACATTCCACAGAGATGGTGATTGCGGCAGTAATGGACACACTTAGAACTGGCGCCGACAACAATATCCCCCAAGCCCTTATACTGTTAGATATGTCGGCGGCTTTTGACACGGTCGATCATACCATCTTGATCGACCGTGTCAGCAACGCCGGCATCCGAGGCGTCGCCCTTGATTGGGTTCGATCCTTCTTGCAAGGTCGTTCCCAGGCAGTCCACCTCTCCACCTTCTCTGCTCCTTTTACCCCCCTCACTTGTGGTGTTCCCCAGGGTTCAGCTCTCTCCCCTCTTCTCTTTAATCTATATATGCAACCACTCATGGCTTCCCTTCGTCATTCCCCAGCTACAATATATAATTATGCAGACGATCTGCAATTGATTTTCCCTCTGGACACTTCACCTTCTTCTCGCCTTAACACCCAAACCACAATGCTACTCATCTCTGATTGGATGGCTCACAGCCAACTCAAGTTGAATCCGTCTAAAACGGAACTTGTTCTGGTGGGCGGCCCCACCAACCCTTGGGATGACAACTATTGGCCCCCTTCCCTTGGCTCCCCCCCTCGCCCGGTCAGCTCTGTGAAAAGCCTAGGAGTGATCATCTCTGAGGATCTATCTATGAAACCTCAGATCTCAGCAGTAACATCATCCTGCTTTTTCCAGCTGCGCAGGATCCGCAAGATCTGTAGATTTCTAACCAGAGAGGCACTCATACTAGCTATATTGGCTTTGGTCATCTCCAGGGTCGACTTTGCTAACATTTTGTATGCGGGGATCCCTGCCTACCAGCTTCAAAAACTTCAGTTAATTCAGAACCAGGCTGCCCGCCTGGTGTTTCACCAACCCAAACACCAGCATGTTTCCCCCCTCCTGAGGAGCCTTCATTGGCTCCCTGTGGCTAAACGGTGCTCCTTCAAACTCGGATGCACCTTATTCAAATCCCTTCACAATCACGCCCCTGAGTTCATTTCCTCTAAACTCAAGCGATACCTCCCAACTCGCAATCTACGATCCTCTGCTGACAATCTTCTATGCATCCCATTGAACCGCCGCAAAAAACACGGCGGCCTTCGTTTTTCTTTTTTAGTCCCCACCTTCTGGAATTCCCTCCCTTCTTCCTTTCGCCATTGTCCCTCTTACGAACTGTTCCGAAAAACCTTGAAAACTTACCTCTTTAAGGCGGCCTTTGAGTAATACTTCCTGTCCTGGTTCGTCATTTCTGTTATGAGCGCCAAGAAACCGTCTCGGTGTACGTGCGCGGTACAAATTTTTTAACATAACATAACATAACAAATACTCAAACTATCAATCCACCACCACTATTTCTTCTTATTGCCAGGTGTACAAAGGAAGGACTGGACTTGAGTCTGTAGGGGCAGATTTACAAGCCCCTTGCGGCTCTTTTGCTCCGTTGTTGCGTGACTTTTGTGACGCAGCGGCAGAATAAAAGAGGCGCCATGGTGCGGCGTATATAAACAACGTGACGCATATGGGAGATGGATCACGTTGTAAAGCCCTGCGCCAACAGGGGGTGTTCCGGCGCAAGGGAGGGCGTTCCTGCGCAGGAACGCATCCTAAAAGTGGCTGAGGGAAATCTACAAGATTTCAATCAGTCACTTTTAGTACAATGATGTGTAACTCAAACCCTACGCCTGCTTGAAGCAGACGTACGGCTTGACGCAGCATTGGGGAGATAGGGCACCCCAGAGCATTGCTGGAGCTGCGCCATCGTTGCGACGCAACTCCAGCAATGCGCCGCCTTTGCAGCACAGATGCTTAACACATCGGTGACGTTTTGGGCCCATGGAGCGCCGCATTGTAAATGCGGCGCACCATGGGTGGTGGTGGCGTGGCGCACAATTACTGGTGCATCCCTGCTACTTTGCAGGGATGCGCCGGTAATTAAAAATCTGACCCTTAGGGTCTAGCATTACGCAGTTCTTTAAACTACACTCATACATAATTTCTCAGGCCAATGAAATGAACACAAAATCGAAAACAAATAAGCATAGTAGCATCGCTACTGAGAAGGAGAGCAGTGTACCTGAAATACACAGAAGATTTTGAAATATAATTTACCTACAATGTAATCAGCAGCATTATTGCAGGAGAAAACAGAGTAGTGAAGAAATAGCTACTACTACTCACCAAGCCCGGGGATCTCGAGGCCGAGCAGGTCGATCAAGTCGCATTTCCGGTCCAGGAGATCCGTCCAATGGTGGGTGGCCTGGTTGTAGGTGCGCCGGACCCGAGAGTGTTGGTAAATGGCCTGGCACACCTTCTCCCACCGCTTCCGGCGCTGCCGGATCCCGTAGCCGCTAGCGATCTTGCCGCCTGCCATGATGGTCCTGGGGAGGCGGCGCTGGACATAAAAGACTAGTGCGGCCACCTCTTCCGCGCTAAAGATCTCCCGGGCTGCGACTGTCTCCCCCCTCAAACGCCAGCACGGGAGCCGGGCACGGGGTGCGGGACCCTTCCCCTTCTCAGGCTGCTTCCCGGCTCCCTTTACCATGGTCTGGGCAGAAAGGAAGGTAAATAATAAAGAAGAAATAGAATAGGGAAGAAGAAAAGAAAAGAGTTTAAAAAAGTAGTTTAAAATTAACCAAAAGTAGCAGAAAACACAAAAATATAGAGCTAGAAAAGTAGACGGATAGATAATAAGTAAAATAGATTAAAAAAAACTTCAAACAAGCAGAGGATGGCAGAGATTGACAGAGGATACAGAAAGCATGCCCAGAACCATAGCAATGAATGAAAAACAAGATGGCCGCGCCCGTTCACGACCGCGTGGGTAAGTTCGCACAAGATTTTCCTCGCGATCACACGCAAAGTTTTACTAGCAAGCCGCACACTTTGCGAGATTACACATAGCGCCCGGAAACGGAAATACGTCACGCAAATAAACACTGACCCGAAAGCCCGCTGTGCATTGAGGGAACTCGTCCCTGCTATACCGGTATCGTCCGAAGCAGTATACGAGATTCTTTATCGTTTTGCCTTAATTTAGAGGCTTTGACTTGCCCTCTCAGCCACATTCGTGCTGTGGACAATCTCCGGTCCTGCTGCTATTATGGCTTATTTTAGGCATAAATTCATGTCCTGATGATGATTCGCGTGATCTAAAATAGCGAATCCAAACGCCGTCGGCACCCCTTTAACACCTTATACTATTACAAGAAACTTAAATTTGACTGTAAAGGTGTTATGGTTTATTCTGCAGTGACACTTTGACAAAATTGTATTGGAAGTGTTGCTAACCGATTTTTTGTTGCCTAAAAAGCCCTGTATGTTCTGTTTGTACGTCATTTTGTAAGTGTGTTCTGTGGGTCACAGGCTTGTGCCACACCTTGTAATATTGTAACATTGTCTCACATAAGAAACTCTTTTATATCAATACACTACAGACCCTCGCCCGGCTGGGCCGGTATATTTACTAAATATAGTTACGACTGTGTCTATATTTTATTGTTTCTCTCTAAAATTACTTTTTGCAATGGACCACTGTTGTTCATAAAGTACTTTCCCAAGGTCCATAGCTGCATCCTTTGGGTCCCCTTGTTGTTTCAACGCACGTACGCAAACAAAATGGCCGCGCCCGTGAACGACCGTAAGGGTAACTTCGCGCCGTTGCGCTACAAGCGGCTCTCTAAAACGCACAAAACCTTGCGAACTAACACGCCGCAAAAAAAAAAATGCCTATTCGCATGAATTTGCGTCTTCCGAATTCGATCTCGCACAAATTTGCGCCCCGCGAATCCCACGAAATTGCAGAAAAAAGATTTTTGCAAAACTGAAAGCACTCAGCAGGTGCAAAAGTTCAACCTCATCATTAGTAACCATTCCCTGTAGTGCTTCCTGAGGGCCCCCTCAAGAGTTCAGTTGCTTACTTGCAACTATTCTATGACCCTGCTCTTACCCTCACAGCAAGTTCAGAGAATAGCTATAAGTAGACCACAAAGGTCCTGTGAAAAAAAATTGCACTGCAACAGAAAGCAATTACTGATAAGGAAGCAGGTGCCAGACTCAGTGACACATTAATCAACCCCAAATTAATTCATGTCAGTTGAAGCAGGGCAGGTGTGCTGCCTTTTCCCCCCATAATCTACAGTGATGAACCAGAGGGTGGCAGTGATGTACCAGAGGGTGGCATGGGTGAACCAGAGGGTGGCAGTGGTGAAACAGAGGGTGCTGTGATGAACCAGACATAGAAACAACATAGTCGCGACCGTTGCGACACGACAAGTAAGTTCACGTTTGCGAACTGGTACAAAACCCTTGCGAACTGGCAGAAACCCTTGCGAACACAAAAAAAAGAAAAAATCCACAAATTTGCGAAGGTTCGCGGATTTTGCGGATTGCGAATTCGTGAATACGCAAATTCGTGAACCGCGAATTCGCAAAATTCGCCCATGCTTAATTTCGGCTCTTGGCGGCTAAACTGTGGAATTCTTTGCCAGTCTTCATTCGTGATATAGAGGACATACTGACATTCCGAAAAGCCATTAAGACCTTCCTTTTTCCTCTGACTTGGGGATTTTGTCTCTTCGGCCTGCATCTGCTATCTTGTACAATTAGGCGGACAGCGCCGGGAAGCCCCTTAGCTGGGGCAGCTGTGCGCTTAACAAAATTATAACATAACATCACATAACATATATGTATGCATATCTTACACTCTGTGCATCTACATATGTTCCAAAGGGCCACTGAAGACAAATGACCGTATCCAGATTTGAGCAAATATAGAACATCCTCCAAAAATTGGCAGAAGCCCTGTCCACCATGTTATGAGGGCATTGGTGTCGAAAGCACTCTAAACTCCGCTGATAGGACATCTTCCATTTTTTGGTGGTGGTAAGCTCCGCCACACTCTAAGTAAGGCCTAGAGAGTGTCAGAGGTACAGAACAGGCTTAATAGATAGTGCGTCATGTGGTACAAGGAGACATATCAGGTTATTCAACCTTGAACACAATGAACAATATGCTATGCAAATGATAATGTGTCACCTTTTAGCTGCTAAATGCTATATTCAGCTGTTAAAATAGTACTAATGGGCGACACAGTTTGCCCAGGCTGAATGGTTCTTGTTAAAAATAATTTGCTTCAGTACTGTGAACAGTGCATAATCCATTTTGATAGTAAGGGAAATTATGATATTCTTCTATGTTGAGATTGGATAGAAAGCAAATCTTTTGATCAATTTTCCCAAGATAAATATCAGTCACTAGAAAGATCGGTAGGATCAAGGACACATTTGCTAGAATTGGTAGTTTCGTGAAAGAGGTTTTCAGTTCACTTGGCGGCATTTCAGTCGCCAACAACTGACAGATGATGGCTCTTGTCAGATTGGCAGTAGTGTTTCTAAGGTTTATATCCTTGATCATGGGTGAGCTGGGGATCTTTGCAATGAAGTAGTAGTCATCCACAAAGAGTTTAGGATTGCGCTACATTTGAATTGATGTTATGTTATGTTAATATTATTTTTATAGCGCACAGATGCCCCAGCAAAGGGGCGTCCTGGCGCTTAGACAGGTACTATAACATAACACACAAGAGGTCCTGAAAATCCATACGAGTTGTGTGTAATTTATTTCACACTGTTCACTTGGTGCTGCCGCACCTTTTTATTCTTACGTTTTTAAACACAATTTAAACCGACAGTTTGTCTTATTTTTTTCTTTAGTTTTTAATTTGTGCTTATGTTCACCACATCATGTAAACTATAGTTTTGTTATTCACCATTTTCATAACAATTTGCTATAAAATACATTATTTCAATGCATATTTCATTTCATAATATTTTCCAACATTTTCAATATTGTACATGTCTCATATAATCAATATTCCTTGGTTGAGCCCAATGCATTTCGGCACTATTGGAGTGCCTTCATCAGGGGCAATTCTGCAGAAAAATAAAAGTAAAAAACATGGTGTAAGTGTGTTGACTTGTTTAATTCTTGGGGGTTCACTTAGTTTATAATGTATTAACTGGCGTACCTTAATGTCGCTGATATGTGACGTATGAATGCTGTGCTCCGACTTGGACACAATGCTTCTGTTTAAAACAAAATGCAAACTTCTCTTTAATCAACCGGGTCTAATATGTTAAACTGATTTTGAATTACCGGCCACTTAATAACCAACGTACCTTCTGCTATTGTGCCAAGATTTTCTGAAACAACAAACGGGAAATGCCTTAGCACCTAATTATTGTGATCTTATTTTGAATAGCCAGCCACTCAATGGGCAACGTACCTTATGTTAATGTGCCACAAGTTTCTGAAACAACAAACGAAGAAATGCCTTAGCACCTTATTATGATAAAATATGGGCTTTATTCAACTCTCGGCGAAAAGCCGACTTTTACCTTATCTTCCGTTTCCAACTCGTATCTGAGGGAACCAGAACAAACAATAATCACCATCAGTTGCCCTTCATCTCTAGATGCTGCCAGATTCATTACTCTAAATAACCGCGTAGCGCATGCTGTTCATACCTGTGTAAAAGCCTTCTGCCGTCCTCAACGTGAACCGCAACCTAGTTAGTTGTTTTAACATTGACGTGTGTCGAAAATTACTGGGTTTAAAATCAATCCGCAAAACTCCGGGACAACTCCGCGAGAGTAGAAACCAAAAACGGACTATCTGTTGTTATCGCTGTGTTCACTACACTCCGTTAGGCGCCATCTTAGAGTGGTCCTAATTCTGCTGACGTTAATGGAACCCGCTACAACAATTCGTTATGACAGAATTCGTGCTACCTTTCCACATACTCCTTATGATTCATGGGTGTTATTTTGTAAAAGTCTAAGCGTTCCAGATAATGTAAAGTTCTCTACACTCTGAACAAACCAAACTCTCGTTCTGTTGTGTAGTTAACTGTTTATGGCACTATCATGGTTGGTCATAAGTGTAATACTGCTAGCTGTATGACTAAGTGTGTGATTTAGTGCTGGCCTGTGAAACGGAGAAAATCTGTTTGTATATTTTAAGTGTATAACATTGTTGTCAGACTCCCTCATATTATTATATACATGCAGTAGATAGCAAGGTTGTCCAAGATATTTCATTATGGTCTAATTGACAATTCGTTAGTGAGTTTTAACAATCAGAAAATCACATTGAGTTATGCCTCCCTGAACTCAATTGCTATGCAGTTCATCTGCTGTCCCTACAGAAAACACGCTAAATCATATTTATCCTTCAGGCCTGTTGGTACCATGGTATTAAAATATTTGATCCCAAAAAGTTCACGTTGTAATAGTTTTTGATGGTTGTTGACTCCTTGTTTTAAGGGTACCTGTTCCAAAACTAGAAATCTAAGTTGAGAGATGCTGTGTTTCTCTTGTATCCAATGGTGTACCAATGGTGAAGTTAAAGAATTATTGCGAATTCGGCTTTTATGTTCTGATATTCGCACTTTTATTTTCCGTTCCGTCTTTTCAATATACATCTTTCCGCACGGGCACTTAATTCCGTACACAACGTTCTGTGAATTACAGTCACTGGTATGTTTTAACTGAATCAGTTTTCCTGAGGTTGGATGAGTGCATGAACTTCCTGTTATTACGTTGTTACAATTAATGCAATTGAGACAGCGTGTTGTTCCTTTGTTTGTTGTTGATGATGATGGCTGTTGTTTGAATTTCAATTTTTCTTTTAAGTTCAATCCTCTGGTGTACGCATGTAGTGGAGGCTCTTTGAATAATCCATTAAAATCTGGCTCCATAGATAATAGTTCCCAACTTTTGTTAATGATGTTTCTGATTCTGTGTGATTGGGTTGTGTATTTTGTTACAAATACCATTCTGTTTTGTTGATTTTTTATCCGTGGTTTCAGCAATTCTGTTCTGTTCATTAATGAGACCTTTTGTATTTGCTCTTGTAGTATAACCTTTGGGTATCCTCTCTCCTCATATTTTTGGACTTGTCTTTCCAAGGTCTTTTCACACGTTTGTGTATTGGAACATATGCGTTTAATCCGAATAAATTGTGATAGTGGTAGGTTCCTTATTAAACTCCTTGGATGAAAGCTGGTGTAGCTGAGTGCACTGTTACGGTCTGTGGACTTAGTGTACAGTTCCGTGTCAAATCCATTATCTGTCTTGGTTATCCTGACATCCAGGAAATCAATTACTTCTTTACTTATTTTGTGTGTGAATTGTATTCTTGCCTCAACTTGGTTGAGAGTTCTGATTAGGTGTTCCAATGATTCCTGAGTGTTGTCCCAAATTAAGAAGATGTTGTCGATGAATCAACAGTATAACTTCACATGTGTCCATTCTCTCAAGTTCATCACGTTCTGTGCTTCAAATTGGGCCATGTAAGTAGTATCGTATGCTGGGGACCCAGCAAAGCCCATGGATGTTCCATTGAGTTGAGCGTAGAATGTATTCTTCCATAAAAAAAAACAGTTGTAGAGACAAAATTTCACTAGCTGCAACAAAAAGATTTTTTTGTCAGTTGGCACTTCTTCCAGCTTGAGTAGTGCCCATTCTGCGGCTTCAAGGCCTGCTCCGTGAGGTATAGAGGTGTAAAGTGCCACCACATCTATGGTGCACATAATCCAGTGGTTTTGATATCCTTCTTGAATCCATGTTAATTTATTCAGAAAATCAGTTGTATCTTTGATATAAGAACCCCATTGTTGAACAAATTTCTGCAGGTAGTAGTCAATGTATTGTCCAAGGGGGTCAAAAATTGACCCACACCCCGAAACTATTGGTCTGAACGGTGGATTGGTCGAGTGTCTGTTTTTGGTTTCTACTCTCGCGGAGTTGTCCCGGAGTTTTGCGGAGTGATTTTAAACCCAGCAATTTTCGACACACGTCGATGTTAAAACAACTAACTAGGTTGCGGTTCACGCTGAGGACGGCAGAAGGCGTTTACACAGGTATGAACAGCATGCGCTACGCGGTTATTTAGAGTAATGAATCTGGCAGCATCTAGAGATGAAGGTACACTGATGGTGATTATTGTTTGTTCTGGTTCCCTCAGATACGAGTTGGAAACGGAAGATAAGGTAAAGTCGGCTTTTCGCCGAGAGTTGAATAAAGCCAATATTTTATCATAATAAGGTGCTAAGGCATTTCTTCGTTTGTTGTTTCAGAAACTTGTGGCACATTAACATAAGGTACGTTGCCCATTGAGTGGCTGGCTATTCAAAATAAGATCACAATAATTAGGTGCTAAGGCATTTCCCGTTTGTTGTTTCAGAAAATCTTGGCACAATAGCAGAAGGTACGTTGGTTATTAAGTGGCCGGTAATTCAAAATCAGTTTAACATATTAGACCCAGTTGATTAAAGAGAAGTTTGCATTTTGTTTTAAACAGAAGCATTGTGTCCAAGTCGGAGCACAGCATTCATACGTCACATATCAGCGACATTAAGGTACGCCAGTTAATACATTATAAACTAAGTGAACCCCCAAGAATTAAACAAGTCAACACACTTACACCATGTTTTTTACTTTTATTTTTCTGCAGAATTGCCCCTGATGAAGGCACTCCAATAGTGCCGAAATGCATTGGGCTCAACCATGGAATATTGATTATATGAGTCATGTACAATATTGAAAATGTTGGAAAATATTATGAAATGAAATATGCATTGAAATAATGTATTTTATAGCAAATTGTTATGAAAATGGTGAATAACAAAACTATAGTTTACATGATGTGGTGAACATAAGCACAAATTAAAAACTAAAGAAAAAAATAAGACATACTGTCGGTTTAAATTGTGTTTAAAAACGTAAGAATAAAAAGGTGCGGCAGCACCAAGTGAACAGTGCGCGATTGGGTGGGTATTCCTATCCACCATAACGAATCATTGCTCCAGGACCGACAATCCTTAACAATCGCAGCACCATTTGTGTAAAATTCTAAGATCCTGTTAACAACGGAGTGCTCCTTACAAACTCAATTATAATTTATTTCACAGGCACGATGCTTCCAAGACACTGTGACAAATAGTTTTGCCTTTTGATGGTGGTTTTGGGACAAACCATTTAATTGAATAAGGATGTTTAATAAAAGAAGTTGAATAGAATCACATCATGTGCAATCTAGATAACAGGATAGTTCTCACGTTATGTTATGTTATAGACATTTTTAAAGCGCAGCGGTTAGCCAAGGGTGCCCTGGCGCTAGATCCTGTCCTCTGAGCAATGCGCATTATAGACAAATTTACATGTCAAAGAGCCAGGTTTTTAATCCTTTCCTCAATTTCAGAAGGTCGGTGGCATTCCTCAGATGGAATGGAAGGTCATTCCAGGCCTTTGCAGCGCAGGCAACAAAGCTTCTTCCTCCCCACATAGCTTTTCTGTGTGTGGTACTGTCACCAATATGGCTCCAAGTGAGCGAAGAGTTATTTTGGGCCTATAACGCTGAAACTGTTGCTTCAGATGTTCAGGTCCTGTTCCTTTTAGAGCCTTGAAGATGGTGCAGAGAGATTTAAAATGCACCTGATTCCTAACCGCTAGCCAGTGCAGTCTTTTGATTTCCATGGAAATTGGTGCAAATTTGGAAGTGCCAGTAAGCAATCTGGCGCCCTGATTTTGCAACAGTTGAAGTTTGTTCAGAAAACGTTCTTGAATATTCAAGTAGAGACTGTTACACTAGTCCAGGCTTGACACGATGAGTGCAGTAACCACTATCTGCCGACTGTCGGTTAGCAAAAAAGGCAGTATTTTCTAAATCATTCTGAGGGTGTTCGAAGTGGTAGATGCCACTGCATTAACTTGGTCACCAAAGTTAAGCTTGTCATCCATGATGACTCCTAAGTCTTTTATTTTCCTGGTGGGTATAGGAGAAGTGCCCCGAGTATCTAGCCACCAATTTGGGGTCCAGAAGTTGGCAACGTTTCCAAATAGGATGACCTCCGTTTTGCTCGAATTGAGCTTCAGGTAATTTTGTGACATCCACCTCCCAATCGCTTCCATACAGTCATGGAACTGTTTGCCTGTTCCCAATTCTTGTCCTGGCAGCAGAGACACAAGAATGTGTGTGTCATCTGCATACGAGGTAAGGCAAAAGCCAACAGACTTCATCAGTGAGGCCAGAGACAATACATACACATTAAAAAGTGTGGGGTTTCACAATGCAGGGAAAAGGGTATGGAGTAGAATTCGCCCAATTACACGATTTATAATCTGTCAGATAAGAAGGATTTCAAAAGCGTCCACGTTTTATCCTGGACCCCGAATACTCTCAAACAGTCCATCAACGGATCACGATGGACCATATCATAGGCCGCAGACAGATCAAGCATAATTAGGGCGGCCTTGCCTCCACAATCCAAGGCTTCCCTAATCACTTTGGTGTATTTTATGAGAGTCATTAAGATGATGAGAGGCAAATATTGCCATTAGTAAGACAGGTATACAACTACACTATAGTCTCCAGATCGTACCAAACTGGGCTCTGTCCCTATTCCATTTTATGCATCATAAGTCTCCATATTTTCTGATTTGGATTGTGACCTCATGATCTACCCTTACCGTTTTCCTTACCTTTCCCCTGATCTATTCCTAAAAAGCGCTTCTTTCATTGGCATTAAAGCAACCCCTTAATTGATTTGATACATAGTTTAATAAAAAAAAACACAAACACCTATAGAATGATGTTTGACATAATGTAAACTTTACACCAACATTTAATTAGAATTCTTTTATTTGGGATTCTTTTTGTGATAATCACTTGAGTATGATGCATATACATATAGTAAATATGTGTTGATATCACTTTGCATTATTACTATTTTCGCATATCCAAACATATAATGTGAATTTCATTGGTCTATAGGAGCAGTGATAATTCAACACAAGACCATTTGGCCACTCTATCCTTTGTAGAGTGAAAGTGAAGAATAGGTCCTGCTGAGAGTTTAAATAGGAAGAAAGCTTAAACACGTTGACTATAAACATAAATAGGGTCTGAGAGTCAAACCCGCGCACCATTTATAATCTTGTTAGTGGAAGGGCATTAATAAGCTTGAAAGAAGAACGCAGACCTACTCCTTACACACAATTTCAATACACAAGGGTTTCTTACTTTTTGAAATACCTCACTCTTGTCAGTATAAAGCATACCAGTTAGAGAGCCCCATGTTGCTTCCCGTTGCTAGTTGGGAAACCCAAAGGTGAAGGATGCCACTCTAGGAGGGCCAGGCTTTATGGTGCCAGTGGGTCCCTGCCATCATGACATAAAAGGCCTGATTTAGATCTTTGCAGATAGGTGACGGATATCACATCTGCCAAAATATAAATCCCATTATATCCTATGGGATTTAAATTTCAGCGGACGGGATACTTGTCCCCGTTGTGACAGAGTAACCCCTCTGCCAAGTTCTAAATAAGGCCCAAAATCTTAGAGTTCCATCACTGAAATTAAAGCGGACTGCATTTTTCTGTTTTCCTGCATGTAGCGAGATGTCAGCTGTGATAGTATGATTGTAAGTATTGGAATGAGACAAGGGAATACAGCTTAAGATAGGATGAAAGTTGGGGAAGTTCAATGGGGGAGAAGGAGAGGATGGGTGATTGAAATCACTGGATTGAAAGATAATGCTAGATGGAGGGCAGATGGAGTGACAGGGTATGGTTAGTATAGTATTTATATGCAAATGTGGTAGGTGGGCGGATTTGCATTCCAAAAGTAATAGAGTAAGTTATGTATAGAAATATAAGTAGATGGGAGGAGGTAGAGGGAGTATGCAAAATAGGTTTAGAGCAGGGGTTAATAAAGAGCGAAGTTGGAGTCTGTTTAGTAGTGTATGAAAAGATGATAGACATAAGTAGGGGTGAAGGCCATTAGGTAGAGTTTAGATAAGGGAGGAGAAGAATGTGTAAGTGGAAATATAACAAGAGAGGAGAATATTTAAGTGAAGAAGTGAGGAATATGATAGTGCAGAAATTATTGTAGGAAGGGTTTATTAGATGGGGTTATTTTTGTCTCTGGCCTAATATTGAAGGCACAAATGCTTTTTAGTGAGATTAAGGTCTGAAGGGTGACAAAGTGTCTAGGACACTCTTGGACAAATCCAACATAAACATAAGAAGGTATGCAAACATGGCCATTTGTAATTTTGCAGGGGAGAAACTATTGTTGGAGGGGTGGATAAGATGGGGTTATTTTTGTCTCTAACTTTATATTGAAGGAATTAATGCTTTTTGGTGAGATTTCTGTCTGAATGGTGACAAAGTGTGTAGGACACTCTTGGACAATTCCAACATAAACATGAGCAGGATAGGCCTCTTGTTGCTTTTTATGTCTGAGTAGCTTGAACAGGAGGTCAAACCTATGACCTTTGTCAGAGCCAATCCGCTAACCTGAGTATTCAAGGAGTCTGCAGGAGTGAAGCACGGACCACTGATGCCCCTCGAGGCAAGAAACATGTTGTCCTACCCACACAATATTTTATGAGTTGGATAGGACCATTACTTCCACATTCAGCCACCCATTGCCTTATAATCATAACAAGAGAACCCAGCAATTAAATTTAATTGGGTATCACTTAGCTATTTTTAAAACCACAAATTCACATTACGCCAATCTACACCTAGATCACCTAGATCACCTCCACCCTACACCTCACATCTGCATCTCTGGCTCAAAATACCTCTGGCAAAGAGCCCCCTGGAGGAGCCTGTTGAGCATTGCAGCTCCAGTCCAACGAGGAGCTGCCCAATGATGAAGCATGACACTGACATGGTCGTATGAGGGCTTCTGATTCTTCGCAATCATATCCCCTGATCTGTTGCCTTAGTTTTCCTGACCTAGATCCTCCATTCCTTTCCTTTCCCCAGGAACTGCATACCTTTTGTATTACAACTTTCGAAAAGAATCTTTTACGAAATATTTATTACAAATCCAACGTCACTAATGAACTGGGCCTGTAATAAAAGTACAAGAATTACATTTGCAATTATTTCCTAGCTGGAGATATCATTATTATTTGTAATATTGTATCCTATGCTTTCCTATGGAACACCTAACCCTGCTACAGTGAAAATGGATTTTGGGGCCCTTTTCACTGCAAGGACACGTGTAGCTTTAAGCGTTTACATGTTCTACTTTTACATACCATGTGCCTTGTCTTATAGGCAATATGGCCTACTTTGGGGGGTATCTTAACATTTTTAAAGGTAGGTTTTCTCTTTCCAAAAGGGATATTAGAACTAGTCAAATGTACAGTTTAAAAATGCACAGCCAGACTATAAATGATAGGCCTGCAGTCATGTTTGCACTATCGCTGCTGTGGGTGGCACAATGTGTGCTGCAGCCCATTGATAACATTTACCGTACAGGTCCTTGGTACACTTTGTACCACATATTAGTCACATATAGGTAAGTTAAATGTACTAATTAGGGGAATGACAATTTCATCATGTTAAAAGAGGGGAAGGTTTCCACTGCTTAAAAGAGGTAAAGTACACAGAGTTCCACTGTCAGCAGAAAAAGTGTGCGTGTGTGTGTGTGTGTGTGTGTGTGTATATATATATATATATATA
Organism: Lissotriton vulgaris; assembly: GCF_964263255.1. Taxonomy (NCBI): domain Eukaryota; kingdom Metazoa; phylum Chordata; class Amphibia; order Caudata; family Salamandridae; genus Lissotriton; species Lissotriton vulgaris. The sequence continues at coordinate 66,237 of NW_028254970.1, forward strand.
TATATATATATATATATATATATATATATATATATGTCTCTGTCACTGTACAAACCCTCTTATGGACTACACCTACCAGCATGCATCTGCTTGACAGGAGATGAGTGTGAGGGGCCAGTACATCCTACATTGGAGGAGGAGCGCAATGACATCATTGTGGGAGCGGTCTATTTACCACCTGCATGTCATCTAGCCCCCTGAGTGAGCGTGGAGTTTGTGGAACTAGCACTGATGAGAGCCATTGAAGGCTTGAAAGCATCGGCCTGAGCATTTCAGGGAGTATCAGCACCACGTGCCAATCAAATCAATAAAGCAACTTGCCAGTAACCCTGGAGCTGTGTCGTCCCTTTCCTTTCCTGGAAGCAGGCGTTGGTTCTATACTTATATATATATACATATATAATATATACATGTAGGGACTGGGTCAATGGCTTGCTGCGCCTAGATGATCTCCTTTGACGGATTTGAGGTTGTATTGTCCATGCCTGAATGCTCTGTAGGATGCGATTCCATATTGGTTGCACTTCTGGACATTTGCACCCCGAACCTTCCAGAAGGACTATAAGTTGATGGGGCATTTGGGAATCCATTGGACAGGCCCTGAATCCGGCCCCCGCTGAGGTTGGTGCGGGGCTCCCTCCATTATAGATGCTTCAATTGTTTTGAGATATTGGTGTGAGGAGGTCAGGGGCTTCACAGTTGTGGTTAGTTTCTAGTATTCTATGAGCAATTCTTATGCTCTCTGGGTGGTACATCAGCTTACGGTGTCCAGATGACTGATGTAAATGCTAATGTTCCACTGGGGAGGCTTCATATTGTTAGTTTGAATGTTAGGGTGGTCCTGGACAAGGTGAAGCAGGATGCGGTGCTGTGCCAGGCCAAGCCATTAAAGATTGTTATGGTATTGTTGCAGAAGACACAGCTCTTTGAGTCAAATCAAATCAAATCAAATATAACTTTATTCGATTGAGTTTACAATCATAAAAGTAAATCATACAATACATATACAGTTATTTACAACATTTTGCTTTTCCTATGGTAGTTGACTGCTATGTACAATAATACGTCTGTTCTAACATAAAATCAGTTTTCTTTATGTTGGTACAAAAAATGGCAACAGTATATAAAAATAATGTTTACTGTGCAGATGCCGCAAGTTTAGACCGAATTTTGATACAGGCTTTTAAATAATAGGCAACTGTTTTTGCAACATAAGGAGAGTCTAAGCATTGTAGTGCCAGGAGGGCAGGTCTGCATCTTCTCAGTCCTAGTGATCTAAGCAGAGGGACCAACCAACGTTTGCGGGGAGTTTCATAGAAGGTACAGAATAAAATTGCATGTAGCATAGATTGAGGGGTACAGTCATCGCAGGGACATTTGACCAATTCACGTGACCAATCTGAGGGCGTAGGAAATGAGATAAGGCGGTAAAAAGAATTAAATCTAAAACGGGTTAAAACATATCTATCATAATTAGACAAATAAAAAGAAAGATAGGGTTGCAGGCCATATGAAGATTGGATCGACATTAGATGGATAGTCGACTGCTTGCTGATTTCAGAGCACAAGCGAAGATCGCTCAGATGCGAGACACATAGGTTCTTTAAAGACTTTCTAGATATGGTCAAAAGTGAAGTTGGGTTTGTAAAAAACTCTAGGCAGTTCAAATCATTCAGAAATTTAAATACGTACAACAACCAAGGAATCTTTTTCCAATGGGCCAAGGTGAGGCAGTCTGCTATTAACGATCGGGTTAGGAGACATTGCTCCTTAGTCCATATACGGTGCCACAGGAGAATCGGTTGGTACCTTATGATGTCAGATAGGTAATCCCAACCGAGTTCTAAATGGCTACCGTAATTGGAGGCACTTCTAGGGAGAGCTAGTATGTACTTCAGGAAGTCATTTGTGTGAGGAGGTCAGGGGGTTCACAGTTGTGGTTAGTTTCTAGTATTCTATGAGCAATATGCAACAAGAGATGCCTTGACTGACGCACAGATCGCGAAGTTCATAGACTATATACCCCTGAAAGCATTATCCGCTGTGAGAAGAGCATAGCTAGATGCTCCCCTCACTGTAGGTGCTGTGCCTGGAAAAGGCCCCAGGTTCAAATGGGTTTACCAGCAAATTTTAAAGAGCATAAATACTGCTGCTGGGTACGCCTTACCTAGATAAAATCCAGGCCGCGCTGAAAGACGCTCACATGCCAACACCGCTGAGTAAGTGGTGTTTATAAAGTCGGGATTCCCCCCCGATCAGTAAAAACTGCCTGAACTCCCTCTCAAATATAGAGGCCAAGTTTCTGGTGAAGGCACTAGCCAATAGATTGATGCCCCATTTGGCCGACCTGGTACATCTGGTTCACGTTGGCTTCATGCCACATCATGCTACTCACCACAACATCCCGTGGGCTCACAACACAATTGCTTCTGTAGATTGCCTGGGACTTCCAACTGCATTACTCTAAGAAGATATAGATAAGACATTTGATTCTGTTAGGTGGACCTATCTATTTTCACTTCTGCGACAACTAAATATGAGTCCACGTTTTCTTTCCTACATCCATCTGCTGTATACAGACCTGGCGGCTTCTGTACGCGTGGCTGGCTCGGTCTCCTCTCCATTCCCCATCAGACGTGGCACCAAACAGGGCTGCCGCTGCCCCTGCCCCTCTCTCATTTACTCTGGCCATGGAGCCACTGGCTGCATGCATTAGAATCAAATCCTTAGTCCGAGCCTTTGAATGGTCACGGGAAGTCACGAACCACATTGCGCTGTATGCCGATGATGCCTGTTCTTCCTCACAGACCTGCATACGTCCGCCCCCAGGATCCTTCGAATAATGCAGGCATTTGGGGAAACAACAGGATTATATATAAACATCGGCAAGTCAGTATTAGGTATGGCCACTGCGGGATTCGGCAGGGGACAGAGCGTGGGCAGCGGACCTGACCGTGGCGGTGGTTATGACCTGCAATACCAGGGCATCTTTTTGTCTGGCTGTAAGTCTATCTCCTGGATCGCAATTTGGTCCCTTTGATGGATCGTGTGAGGAAAGAGACTAGATCATTGTCTGATTTGCCCCTGTACCTCTATGGCTGCTCCACCATCTTTAAGAAGGTATCCCTTCCTCACCTTCTTTATCAATTACAGAACCACCCCTACCCTATTCCCTCAGTGCGGATTCGGCAGATTAATGCAATGCTGAGTTAGTTCCGGCGGGATGGGGCAGTGCCTCATGAGTGGCTGTGAAAACCTGCTTTCAATCTACATACTGTGAAGGTATTGCAGCCACAGATGTCCAGTCTTACCACGTGACCTTACATCTCCAAGTGCTTAACAAGTGGTGGTACAATCCCAGGAACGACCCGGCATATGCAGAAGAACGTTGGGTGATGGGAAACCTACCCCTTCTTGAGTATCTATATAGCAGATTAGATGTGATAGCTCTTTCTCCGGCTGCAACTATAATGGGTAGCACCTGCTGCAGTTTTCCTCCGTGCTTGTGGGTGTATGTTTTTGTGTGCTGTGTCATTGGTATTACATTGAGATTACTAGACTGCTGTTTTGGTGCGTACTTCGAGTGACAAGGTCTTTCTGGTCCCTTCTCTTGTTTCTTTTCATAAGCAGGCCCTGTCGCTGTTTTCTAAAGGTGAGCCCTGCAGGAGAGTCAGAGTTAATTGCTTTGTTTGGCGAATCTAGATGGGTCAGCAATTGCTCTGTTTGACCTACATGTTTAATGTTTTAAAGACAAGGGAAGTTTCACTATGAGCCTTTGGTGATTCTTAGAGGATGGTTGAGATGATTTAAACTAATTTGCAATCCAGTATTTATTCCCATTTTGTAATAACGGTGCTATCAATAATATTAAAAGAGCAATTGTTTTATTAGATTTATGTAGTTGCACTCAGCAGCTCCTGGCGCCCTTAATTATGAAAACATTAAATAACAACTATAATTTCTTGACAACTGAATTTCATGTTAAGCAAAAAGCTGGTGAAAATGTAAATAATGACTCTGAATGGGGGAAACGTTACCCGGCGTACAAAGTGGCATGAAAGTGTGTGGGGGGGGGGTGGTTCTCTATGAAGCAAAGCACAGTGAATTAAGTTTTACTAAGGTCTTTGTAATTGAAAATAGTCTTTAAAGTACCTCAGTCACTCCCATTTCTCCCTTTCACACCACTTTTTTCTGCATTCTCTTTCTGTTGGAAACGTGCACCCATTTCTCTCCACACTTTTTTCCTGAAATCCAGCATCTGCATATTTCTCACATACTCATTTTCCTCTTCAACACAGTTTATACTCTCTCTTTTTTCCTCATACTTCCTTTCATCTCCTCCACTTTTCCATCTCCTGTGCTCAGACAACACACCAACTCCACTCAACTGTGAGCACCACGGGGCATATTATCAAGCAGGGCGTTAAAATTATCGCCGTTTTAGCGGCAGAAAAATCCCGCTAAAGCGGCAATAATGGGCTTGATAATATGCCCTGGAGAATTCCAATAGAAGCCCATGTTCACACCAGAACATAGGTTTCTATTGGCATTCAGAAGGCCATATTATCAAGCCCATTATCATCGCTTTAGCAGCAGTTTTCTGCCGCTAAATCGGCGATAATTTTTAACGCCCTGCTTGATAATATGCCCCCAAATTTCTTTTCTTTTTTTGCCTTAGATATTTTGACAGCTATGCGACCTCCTTTATGTGCTTTCACAAAATTGGCACATTACCATTTTCAAGTTGCTCTGCAGAGAGAGAGGCTAAGGAGTAAATATGCCTGTAGTGTGAGCACCTTTATGGCACACAGACGGACGCTCAGCACCAGAGTTATCAATACTGGGCTGTCGTAAACAACCCAGACATCTTGAACTCATCCAGGTAGAACATGTTGAGGTAGGATGTAGTAAGATATGGGGCATTCTTTAATGGTTTGACATATTTAAAGACCACACATTAAGAATTGCTTTTTTAAGTCTTGCCTTTCACAAAATTATTTATTGAAATTAGCTTTAAAATACACCAATTGGCCCTCGTTTTTTTTTCAAAGGTTTCGCTAGAGGAGACCCCCCCCCAGCCTTTTTATTTTGTTAGTCGAGATCCCTCACTTTGTTCGTTCACTAATTAGAACTCAACCCCTCAACTTTTACACCTCACCACTTTGAAATGTCACCAGCTGCCACTGCTTTAAGACCGTTGCTGAGTATGTTAGGAGGGAGCTTGGTCTTTAGTTGTAGGGCACAAGTGGATCGGCAGATAATTCTTGAGCAGGGGTGTGACGGTGGCATGTTTTCAGGGGTCTGGGAATGTGGCTGATTCGATGTTAGTACTTCGCTGATCAGTAAAAATCCTTTGATGAAGTAAGGATGGAGGCAAGGGGCTGATGTGGCCCGAGTGGATAGTCTTTATCTGTAGTGGCGATTTTGATAGTGGTGATGGGGGCTACGAGGTTATGCTTTGTTCTTTTGCCATGATGGGAATGTGAGTTGCAAGGATGCCCAGTGACAGGGTACTGCTGAGGGCTAAAGTTGCCAAATATAGAGGAGATTTAGTTGCTGAGGAATTCTGAGCACCTATTGCAAAGATCCTGTGAGGGGGTGATGTTGCTGGAGGGGGCAGCAGGTACAGTGAAATATTTAATGGCAAATATTTCCTTGCTGCCGATTGTGCCAGCATTGTTGGAGTCAGCAAGAGCTGTGCACTTGGTGTTCCATACCTGCGCGTGGTAGTATCTTAGGGTGGATTTGAAGATGTCTTTATCCATAACATCTTGACTTGCTCTCCATTTGTGTTCAAATTGCTTGCAGTGGCATTTCATCAGCCTGGGTTCCTCTGTGTACCAACTGGCCTGAGGTTGAGTTGATGGAATTCTTGATGGCTTTCAGCAAGTTCCTGGTGTGCTTGGGCTGGTGAGCAAAGAGGGCAGAAGCCCAGTTTTCTTTGATGCTTTTTCCAACTGTGGCACACAAGTCCAGTGGTGATAGGTCTATGGTGGTGCGGGGTGATTATACTGAAACTGACAAGGAAGTGGTCTGTCCAGGTCCTAGTTACTGGCTTGTCGATTGTGAAGAAGTGGATTAAAGAGAAACTTGGGTCCAACAGGTATACAGTGTTGTGGGTGGGTTCGGTAACATGCTAAGTGAGTCTAAGGTTTCTATGGTTTTCTAGAAGGGCTATAGTTTAGATCAGTGAGGTCTTTTAGGTGAAAGTTAGGGTCTCTCAGGAGGACACAACTGCTGGTTTTGATGACAAGAAGTGCGAGAAAGTCAGTGATGTCACTGGTGAAATTGGTGTGGGGTCCTGGTGGACTGAATACGCTGTTCCAGCCAAGGAAGAATTTGATTGTGGTGTGTATCTTGAACATGAGGTGTTCCATGTCTATTATGGGGGTATCCGTGTAGGTGATGCAGCTGATGATGTCTTAATATAATGGTGACTTTACCTGCGGGCATGTGCATAAGGTCTTGCTTTTGATCTTGGAGCCTGCTGGGATGACTGTAGTAAAGCCCGATGCAGAGGTTGGGTTTAGCCATGTTGCCATGAGGAAGAGGAGGTGCAGAACGTGCTCGTGCAATAGGTCCCATATCGCTGGGGCATGTCCGGTCAGCGAGTGCATGGTGAGGAGCATGCATGCGAGTACGGGTGGTGCGAAGGTGGGAGTTGATCTGTGAGAGTGTGTGGTTAGTTTGTGTGAGTATGAGCAAGCCACATTCTTAGTGGTGGGTATAGTGTGTGGAGAGTGCATGAGAACTTGCAGAAAGTGCATGTGAAAGCTCCTTCTGTGTTTTGAGTTGTGGTGTGGCAGCAGTGACGTGAGCAATGGCCGAAATTGGGAGCATGGAGGAGTGTGCAGAGCAGAAGTGGGTGGGCGGATGACTGTGTTTCTAGAGATGGGTGCAATTTAAGTGCAGACAGCCTTGACTGTAGCATGCTCGCCCACTATGTGTGTCTGCGCTTCAGCGGCCATTAAGTACCTCCTGGGAGGGGCAAGAAGTGCAGCCAGCTGGTGTATGAATGATTGGAAATAAAGTCCTCTTGTTTGCCTTCTTCCTTTCAAAGAAGGTTTTGGCAGGAAACTAATGATGTCACTTCATGTGCAGATGGATAATGGGATATGAATTTGCTTGCTTGGCTTCTTCTTTTACAGACATTTTAGGAGGGAAACCAATGATATCAATGATAGATGATGGGAAATGCAGAGATGTCACTTTCTATGAAGATGAATGATTGGAAATAAAGACCTCTTGCCTGGCTTCTTCTGAACTCCTTATAACAACAGCAACTTCAAAGCCTGTCTCAAAGTATGAGGACTCTTCTGAGTATAATAAATCGAAGACTCTCTGGTCACATGACACTCCAAAGAGCTGGCACAAAACATGTTCCTCAAACAAATTGCTACACAGTACATAGATCACATGTATTGCGATCATAAAATAAAATTAACACGCAGGTACACTTTACGCTTTAAAAAGCCATCAATATATATAATTTATCAAAACTACTAGGATGCAGTGTTGATAAACAAATGAAAACATGGCATATTTCACTTTAAATAAAAAATCACTTTAACACATCTTCAAATTAATATAGAACATTTATGTATATACAAAAAAAAGATTTTTTTTAAAAAGCCTTCATTACAACAGTTTAATTAGCCATACAACCCTTCCTGATTGTAGCACTGAGGCATCACTGATTGTGTCATGGGATGATATTGTAACAACTGTTGGGTTGTAAAGAAGTACCACTCCTAATCATATATTTATCTTTGATCACCCTATGACAAGGTTCACCATCCCACTCTCCTTCAGAGAGTTCAGACTTAAGAATTCAAGGAATCATCTTAAAAAGGATTACATCTTATATTGCTGATGAGATGCATGTCGTATCACTTCACCCGTTCTCCTTTGACATATTCAATTCCAGGGCTGGCATACCACAATGCTTAGCTATTCCTCTCCCTGTTCAACATCTATATCATTCCAATATCAGACCTCATATTCACCTTTAATTTCAAGTGCTAAAAGTTGCCGATCACTCAAATAATTTAAAAGTTTGGAAGTTCAGCTGACATTGACTTGTATACTAAGGGGAAGTGCTTTCAAGCAATTGATCACTTGATGCTTGCTAATCACCTCATGCACAGCACCTCAGTATTATAGACCAAGATTTGCTAACTCTGTGTTGGGTTTGCATTACTTTTGTATGGGAAACCTAATGTGAAGTGTTATGCTGGAATTTACCATTCAAAGCGAATCAGAGTTTGCGTTGGATAGTTGCCCACTGTAACACAAAGTTGAGCTATGCACTGCTTTGTATTACTTTGCGTTAAGAGGACACTGCTTGGATAGTACATGGACATTCCCATGCAAACACTCACAGATGTTGATGCAAATCTCTATCTACAAACATTTGTAGAAAGAGATATGCAGCAAAATCGTATGACTATTCGAGACAGTCGTTACAAGGAGAATTTGTTTTAATTTCTTCGTTGTTTTTCCTACTTTGCATGCATGCTGCTTTGAACAGCACACATACAAAGCAGGAAATGTGTCAAGGAATAGTTTGTGTACTGAAATGGTCCCCTTCCAGTACAAAGCCTAACCCTTACAGAACACAGACACCATTTCCCTATGGTCCAAGGTTGGGTGCATTGGTGCATGACAACCTAGAGTGCATCAGCAAAGGGAGAGTGGAAAACAGCACCCTATCTTGGTAGATATGGCACTATTTTGCTCTCTTACTTGAACGCAAAGCAGTACAACAACTTTATTTGCAGCACTGCAGTAGATCAATCAATTAATTATATCATTTGTAAAGCGCACTACTCACCCGTGAGGGTCTCAAGGCGCTGGGGTGGGGAATGCTTCAACTGCTCGAAAAGCCAGGTCTTGAGGAGTTTTCTGAAGGTCAGCAGGTCTTGGGTCTGCCGTAGGTGGATGGGGAGGGTGTTTGCGTCTTGGCGGCGAGGTGGGAGAACAATCTGCCACCGGAGGTAGCTCTTCAGACGCGAGGGACTGTGGCGAGGGCAAGGTCGGCGAAGCGAAGTTGGCGGGTGTGGAGTAGAAGCTGAGTCGTCTGTTGAGGTAAGTTGATCCGGTGTTGTGGAGTGCCTTGTGTGCGTGGGTGAGGAGCTTGAAGGTTATTCTCTTGTTGACCGGGAGCCAGTGCAGGTCTCTCAGGTGGGTTGTGATGTGGCTGCAGTGAGGGATGTCAAGGATCAGGCGTGCAGAGGCGTTCTGGATGCGCTGAAGCCGTCTCAGGAGTTTGTCCGAGGCTCCTGCGTAAGGGCGTTTCCATAGTCCAACCTGCTGCTGACGAGGGCCTGGGTGACTGTTCTTCTTGTTTCAGTGGGGATCCACTTGTAGATCCTGCAGAGCATGTGGAGGGCATTGAAGCAGGAGGAGGAGACAGCGTTGACCTGTTTATTCATGGAGAGGGTGGAGTCGAGGATGACCCTTAGGTTGCGTGTGTGGTCGGTAGGGTGTTGGGGCGGTTCCCAGTGCCGTCGGCCACCAGGAGTCGTCCCAGGATGAAGGGGTGGATCCAAGGATGAGGACCTCCGTCTTGTCCGAGTTCAGCTTCAGTCGGCTGTTCCTCGTCCATTCAGTGACGGCCTTCATTCCTTCGTGCAGGTTGGTTTTGGCGGTGTGGGGGTCCTTAATGAGGGAGAGGATCAGCTGGGTGTCATCGGCATAGGAGATTATGTTGAGGTCATGCCCACAGGCGACGTGGGCGAGCGGTGCCATGTAGATGTTAAACAGAGTTGGGTTGAGGGATGAGCCCTGGGGTACGCCGCAGATGATCTCAGTGGCTTTGAAGAGGAATGGTGGAAGGCAGACGCTCTGTGTTCTGCCGGAGAGGAAGGTGATGGCCCAGTCCAGGGCCTTCTCTTGGATTCCAGCGTTGTGGAGGAGTGTTCGTAATGTGTGGTGGCAGACCGTGTTGAAGGTGGCTGACAGGTCCAGGAGGATGAGGGCCACCATTTTGCCATTGTCCAGCAGGGACTTGATGCCATTGGTGGCAGTCTTGGTGCTGTGGTTGCTGCGGAACCCGGACTGGGAAGGGTCCAGGATGTTATTCTTCTCGAGGTAGCAGGTCAGTTGTTCATTGACGATCTTCTCGATGACCTTTGCCGTTAGCGGGAGCAAGGAGATGGCCCGGAAGTGTTTAAGGTCTTTGGGGTCCGCCTTGGGTTTCTTGAGTAAGGCATTGATCCTGGCGTGCTTTCCAGCTCTCCTGGAAGGTTGCTGTCTCAAAGGAGGTGTTGATGACTTTCCGGAGATAGGGTGCAATGGCTGTGCTGGCTTTGTTGAAGGTGTGGTGTGGGCATGGGTCTGAAGGAGATCCGGAGTGGATGGTGTTCATGATCTTGATGGTGTCGTCATCATTGATATTGGTCCAGGAGAGCAGGCAGTTGGTGCGGATAGTGGTCGTGTGGGGCGGAGGTCTCAGTGGTTGTTGGGGCAGTCGTGGCATTGAAGTTGTTGTGGATGTCTGCGATCTTGTGGTGGAAGAAGGTGGCCAGCGAGTTGCACAGGTTTTGCAAGCGTGGGATGTCGTTGGTGTTGGAGCTGGGGTTTGAGAGTTCCTTCACGATGCTTAAGAGCTCTTTGCTGTTGTGCGCGTTGTTGTCTAGGTGGTCTTTGAAGGAGGCCCTTTTGGCAGATCCGATGAGGTGATGGTGTCTGCGGGTGGCGTTCTTGTGGGCTGAGTGGCTGTCCATTGTTCGTTCACGGAGTCAGATCTTCTTTAGCTTTTGGCAGGTTTGCTTGGAGGCCCGGAGGTCTTCAGTGAACAAGCTGGCTTTCTTGTTGGTGTGACTTTTGGAGGGCTTTTTGATTGGGGCAAGGGTGTTGGTGCAGTCATTGATCCACTGTCTGAGGTTGCGGGCGGTGGTGTCGGGGTTGGTGGGGTCGGCGGGTGGGCTCTGGACGAGGGTGGTGGTTAGCTGGCCTTCGGTGACTTTGCTCCAGCAGCAGCAAGGCATCTGTTGGTTTCGGTTGCGCGTGGTGGGTTTCTTGAAGGTGAAGTGGATGCAGCTATGGTTGGGCCAGTGGAGTTCGGTGGTGTGGTTGAAGGAGACGTGGGGGCTTGTGGAGAAGATCGGGTCAAACGTGTGACCGGCAGAGTGGGTGGATGTCGTAATGAGTTGTCTGAGTCCGAGGTTGGCTAGGTTGTCGATCAGGGTGGTGGAGTTGGTGTTGTTCTTGTTCTCAAGGTGGAAGTTCAGGTCCTCGAGGAGGAACTAGTTTGTGGAGGTGAGGGGTGTGTGCTGACGAAGTTGGCGATGGCGTCGCTAAACTGTGGTCAGGATCCAGGGGGTCGGTAGATGAGGGTTCCTCTGAGGGTGGTGTTGGGGTCGGTGTGGATCTGGAAGTGCAGGTGTTTGGCGGTGCGGAGGGTGCCATCGGTGTTGGTCGAGACTCAGAGTGTTCTTGTGGACGATGGCGATTCCTCGTCCTGCTCCGTTGGTGCGGATCCTGCGGGTGATCTTGTAGCCTTCTCCGTCAGGAAGGCGACGTCTGGGGCGGTTGAGTCGAGTAGGTCCTAGAGTTCAACAGTGTGTTTGCGGGAGGAGCAGGTGTTGAGAAGAATGCATCTGAGGTGGTTGGGTTCTTTCCTGGTCGGCAGCAGGGTGGGGCGGATACTTGTGAAGCTGCAGTTCCGGCAGGTGAAAGCTCCGTGGGTGTGCTTCGGGTCAGCCAGGAAGCAGGTGTCTGATCGTCCGGTGTTGAGTGCGTGGAGGGTTCTGTCATTGTAGGGGTGTTGGGCGTCGTGGCGGTCACGAGGTCCAGGGGTCCTGGTGCTGGGAGCGGTACAGGCGCGGACGGGCATAGACGGACTTGCCTTAGGTGTGCCTTTGGGGTGCCATCGGCACTCCCGCTAGACGCAGCCGCTGCTTCACCGCTGCGCGGCCTCCATATGAGAGGATGTGGGAGGTAGGATCAGCTGGGAGGCGGAAGCAGGTCTGCAAATGGGATTGCAGGGGTGCGGGCCATAGGGACGCAGCGGCGAATAAAACAGGCCGGGGCCGTGGGAGAACTGGGCACAGGAAGGAAAAACAAGTCTGGGCAAGAAAGCAAGTACAGGCACAGAGGAATAAAAACAAGTCTGGTCATGAAAGCAAGTACAGGCACAGAGGAAGAAAAACAAGTCTGGGCAAGAAAGGAAGTACAGGGACAGAGGAATAAAAATAATTCTGGGCAAGATAGCAAGTACAGTGACATAGGAATAAAAACAAGTCTAAGCAAGAAAGCAAGTACAGGCACGGAGGAATAAAAACAATTCTGGGCAAAAAAGAAAGTTGGGCACAGGGGAAAAATACAAGATTAGGCCAAAACAATGCAGGCAGAGCCGTGCAGCAGCATGGGGAGCACCTGCCTGCGAGCAGATGAACGTTAGACCTTTCATCCTTAGAGTGTTCTTTTCCCAAACTTTTTGCCTTTGGCCTCCCATTTTTGGCGATTCTTTTTGTAGGCATTTGGACCCTGAGCACTTTACCACAGCTAACCAGTGCTAAAGTGCATGTGTTTCCCCCCTAAACACGATGGCATTGTTGTATACCTGATTGGCATATTTGTTGTACCAGTAAGTCCCTTGTAAAGTGGTATACCATACACCAAGAGCCTGTTCTTCAAATGTTAGAAGTTGCCTTTCAAACCTGTCCCAGGCCTGCCAATGCAGTGGCTGCATGTGCAGTTTACTGCAACTTTGACTTGCCATTTAAAACTACATGCGAAGCCTTAAACTCCCCTTTATTTGCATATGTGTACCCCCTAAGGTAGGCCGTAAGTAACCCTAAGGGCAGGGTGCTATGTAAGTAAAAGTTAGGACATGTACCTTTATGTTTTACATGTCGTGGTAGTGACATACAGCCTATTTCGTTTTTTCACTACTGCAATGCCTACCCCTCTCAAAGGCCAGCATTGGAAATACCTTCATATATTTTTAAGCTGTAATTCCTCATCAGAAAGGAGTAACGTTTTCATGTTTGGAATGGGGATGTTAAATTATCCTTACTGGTGAAGTTGGTTTTAGCATTATTGTCATAGAAATGCCACTTTTAGAAAGTGGACATTTCTCTGTACTTACTGCTCTTTGTGCCTGACAGCCTCTCTCCAATACACGTCTGGGCTGGGTGACAGCTACACTTTGTACATTCCCTCTGGACAGCTGAAAACATAAGAAGGGCTGAGTGTGACAGAGAACTCATATGCCTTCATCTGCATTAGGATAGCCTTCCTGGGTATTTAGGAGGAGAGGTGGCTCACACTTTAATCTAATAGGCTGTGTCCTGCCCTCACACAAGGTGGTGCATCAAACAGCGGCATCCCTATTGCCCAAACCTGGGGCCAATTGAAAACTATGATATTAACAAAGGTTCAAGCACATAATTAAACAAAACATAAAATAAAAAATATAAAAAGTATTCCAATTAAAGAATGAAAGGCCTAAAAGAAAAAGACTATATCACAAAAAACAAATCATGAAAAGTTGAGAAAAGAAAATCTTGATACCTGTGTACAATTAAAGAAACCAGCAAACCAGGAACCCCATTTCTTACAATGAACTTTTCATAAATCTGGGCCATTGTTTAATGTGGTAATTGGATAAATACTCACCCTTAATCTATTTTGCCTCAGGAACCAGTACTTTATCCACCATATTCAACTAAAGGGAGGAATTTAGGGGTGATCATGCACTTTAAACTTACATGCTTTTTTTATACTGTGAGAGCTCTCAAGAATTTAGAATGTGACCATTAAACAACTTCTTAATCTACTGATGTGGACTACCATCAGATCAGTTTTCTTTTCCCTTCACTGGCTCAAATAGCTAGAAGGATCACAATTGAATCAATATTGTATAGCTCTCCAAGCAATCCATGGGACTGAAATGCCATTTCAACAAGTGCTCTATACTTACCATCAAACAAGATATCTGCCTTCAAAGCTGATCTCTAGATTGATTGTTCCTCCATACAAAAATATTCAAATGGTCAGAACGTTCTTCTCTTTCCGGACAACCAACTTTTTAAATTAAAGCCTGCCTGAAGCAGATGTTTTTGTTTATCAGCTCCTGTGCTGAAAACAATAAAGACATGGCTCTTCCCACTTGTGGGACACCCCCGCGCCGCACGGCCACCAGCTGCTGCGTGTGCCCCCAGTGCCTGCCTCTGCCTCAGCGCCGTCCTCGCTGCTGCCTTGAGCGCTCCCCTTTGGTTTTTGCCCGATTTTGTCGGAAATTTGTGCTTGTTTTCTGTCTGTGCCCGAGATCGTGTTTCCACAGTTTTTTTTTCCCCGTTTTGCCCTGTAATTTTGCCTGCTTTTTCTGTGACGTGTTATCTTCGTTTTTTTACCTCCATTGTGCCTGCCTCCTTCCTGCTTGCCCGCCTACCTCGCCGCTCTCCCTCCCCGCTCCCGCTTCCCGCCACCGCCATTAGCCCCGCCCCTTTTTCTTCTGTACCCTCCCCGCTCCCGCCTCCCAGCTGCTCCGCCCACCCGCGCACTTGGCCTTAAATGGCGACCGTGCGACGCAGGTGAGTGTGACCCACTTGTGGGACACCCCCGCGCCGCACGGCCACCAGCTGCTGCGTGTGCCCCCAGTGCCTGCCTCTGCCTCAGCGCCGTCCTCGCTGCTGCCTTGAGCGCTCCCCTTTGGTTTTTGCCCGATTTTGTCGGAAATTTGTGCTTGTTTTCTGTCTGTGCCCGAGATCGTGTTTCCACTGTTTTTTTTTCCCCGTTTTGCCCTGTAATTTTGCCTGCTTTTTCTGTGACGTGTTATCTTCGTTTTTTTACCTCCATTGTGCCTGCCTCCTTCCTGCTTGCCCGCCTACCTCGCCGCTCTCCCTCCCCGCTCCCGCTTCCCGCCACCGCCATTAGCCCCGCCCCTTTTTCTTCTGTACCCTCCCCGCTCCCGCCTCCCAGCTGCTCCGCCCACCCGCGCACTTGGCCTTAAATGGCGACCGTGCGACGCAGGTGAGTGTGACCCACTTGTGGGACACCCCCGCGCCGCACGGCCACCAGCTGCTGCATGTGCCCCCAGTGCCTGCCTCTGCCTCAGCGCCGTCCTCGCTGCTGCCTTGAGCGCTCCCCTTTGGTTTTTGCCCGATTTTGTCGGAAATTTGTGCTTGTTTTCTGTCTGTGCCCGAGATCGTGTTTCCACTGTTTTTTTTTCCCCGTTTTGCCCTGTAATTTTGCCTGCTTTTTCTGTGACGTGTTATCTTCGTTTTTTTACCTCCATTGTGCCTGCCTCCTTCCTGCTTGCCCGCCTACCTCGCCGCTCTCCCTCCCCGCTCCCGCTTCCCGCCACCGCCATTAGCCCCGCCCCTTTTTCTTCTGTACCCTCCCCGCTCCCGCCTCCCAGCTGCTCCGCCCACCCGCGCACTTCGCCTTAAATGGCGACCGTGCGAACGCGCAGCGGTCACGCGCAGCGGGCGCGCCGATTGTGCGCCGAAGGCGCGCCAAAGGTAAGCCCGTCTGCGCCCGTCCGCGACCGGATCGCGACCAGCGCCAGGACCCCTGGCCCACGAAGACCCCGACCAACCTGCCTGACGTACTCCGCCGCCACCCTCAACGCACTCAACACCGGCCGACTCCCAGAATGCCATCAAGCCGCTCCACGAGGTACCCACGGACCTTTCAGCTGCCACACCTGCAAGTTCTCCTGCACCCGGACCAGCCTCGCACCAGCACCCGCCAAGTCGAACACCAGCAGCACCCACCTCAAGTGCATCCTGCTCAACACCCGCTCCGTCCACAGACACGCCATCGAACTCTGGAACCTCCTAGACGCCACAGCCCCTGACGTTGCCTTCCTCACGGAGACCTGGATGAACGCCTCTTCAGCTCCCAACATCGCCATCGCTATCCCAGAGGGCTACAAGATCGTTCGGAGGGACCGAAACGCCAACCAGATGGGAGGAGGCATCGCCATCGTCCACAGGAGCACCATCCGTCTCACGACCAGCACCGACAACACCCTGACCAGCGCCGAACACCTGCACTTCCAGATCCACACCAACCCGAACACCACCCTCAGAGGCACCCTGATCTACCGACCCCCTGGACCACGCACGCAATTCAGCGAGGACATCGCCGACTTCGTCAGCCCGCACGCCCTCCCCTCTGCTGACTACATCCTCCTGGGAGACCTCAACTTTCACCTGGAGAACAACAACGACCGCAACACCAGCACCCTGCTCGACAACCTCGCCAACCTGGGACTCAAGCAACTGGTGTCCACCCCCACCCACCTCGCCGGACACACACTCGACGCAGTCTTCTCTTCCAGCACAGACATCGACTTCAGCCACGCCACAGAGCTTCAATGGACGGACCACAGCTGCGTCCACTTCACCTTCAAGAGAACGACGACCCACCACCACCAGAAACAGGCCGCCCGCAGAAGCTGGAACAAGATCACAGCAGACCAGCTCGCCACCTCCCTGAGCCAGCACCCTCCTGCCAGCTCAGCGAACCCCAGCCAGGCCGCAGACAACCTCACGAAGTGGATCAACAACTGCGCGGACGAACTCGCCCCACTGAGGACCCCGCCTAGCAGACCCGGCAGCAAGAAGGCCCCATGGTTCACCGACGAACTCAAGAGCTCCAAGAAGAACTGCCGAGCCCTCGAGAAAGTCTGGAAAAGGGAACCGACACCGGACAACAGGACCTCCTTCAAACTTGCCACCCGGAAACACCACCAGCTGATCCGCGCCGCCAAGAAAACAGCTTTCAAGGACCGGTTGGACAACAACGCACACAACTGCAAGGAACTCTTCAACATCGTGAAAGAGCTTTCCAACCCCAGCGCAGGAAACAACGACATCACCCCATCGCAAGACCTCTGCAACTCCCTCGCTTCATACTTCCACAACAAGATCGCGGACATACACAACAGCTTCAACAACCAACCAACGCACACCATGACCGAACAACCATCCCCCACCACCACCCTCCACGCCTGGACCCCGATCAGCACCGAAGACACCATCCGCACGATGAACTCCATCCACTCCGGATCACCGACCGACCCCTGCCCTCACCACGTCTTCAACAAGGCCGACGCTGTCATCGCACCCCACCTGCGAGACATCATCAACACATCCTTCGACACCGCCACCTTCCCCGAGAGCTGGAAGCACGCCGAACTCAGCGCTCTTCTCAAAAAACCCACAGCGGACCCCACCGAACTCAAGAATTACCGCCCCATCTCGCTCCTCCCGTTTCCAGCCAAAGTCATCGAGAAGACCGTCAACAAGCAGATGGCCGCCTTCCTCGAGACGAACGGATCCCTCGACCCCTCACAGTCCGGCTTCCGAGCCAACCACAGCACCGAGACCGCCCTCATCGCCGCCACCGATGACATCCAAGCCCTGATGGACAATGGAGAAACAGCGGCCCTCATCCTCCTAGACCTCTCCGCGGCATTCGACACGGTCTGCCATCGCACCCTAGTACGGCGCCTCAGCAACATCGGCATCCAGGACAAGGCGCTGGAATGGATCGTCTCCTTCCTCGACGGAAGAACACAGAGAGTCCGCCTACCACCGTACAAGTCAGAGGCCTCCGAAGTCATCTGCGGCGTCCCCCAAGGATCATCTCTGAGCCCCACCCTCTTCAACGTCTACATGAGCCCCCTCGCGGCCATCGTACGCAAACACAACCTCAGCATAATCTCCTACGCCGACGACACCCAGCTGATCCTCTCCCTGACCAACGACCCCGCCGCCGCCAGAGCCAACCTGCACGAAGGGATGAAAGAGGTAGCCGAGTGGATGACGACCAGCCGCCTGAAACTGAACTCGGACAAGACGGAGGTCCTCATCCTGGGCTCCTCACCCTCCGCCTGGGACGACTCCTGGTGGCCTCCCGCCCTGGGCACCGCACCCAAACCGACAGACCATGCACGAAACCTGGGCGTCATCCTGGACTCCTCCCTCTCCATGACCAGGCAGGTCAACAACGTCTCCTCGGCGTGCTTCAACATCCTACGCATGCTAAGGAAGATCTTCTGGTGGATCCCAACCGAGACCAGAAAGACCGTCACCCAGGCGCTCGTCACCAGCAGACTGGACTACGACAACGCCCTCTACGCCGGTACCACCGCCAAGCTCCAGAAGAGACTCCAGCGGATCCAGTACGCCTCAGCCAGACTCATCCTCGATATCCCACGAACCAGTCACATCTCCGAACATCTGAGAGACCTTCACTGGCTCCCCGTCAACAAAAGAATCACCTTCCGCCTCCTCACCCACGCACACAAAGCCCTACACGACCAAGGCCCGAGCTACCTCAACAGCCGAGTCAACTTCTACGCTCCCAAACGCCACCTCCGATCAGCCAACCACGCCCTCGCCGCCGTCCCCCGCATCCGAAGAGCGACTACAGGAGGAAGGTCCTTCTCCTACCTGGCCGCCAAGACCTGGAACTCCCTCCCGACCGACCTGCGCCTGACCCAAGACCACCTCTCCTTCAGGAAGAAGCTGAAGACCTGGCTGTTCGAGCAGTAGCGGCACCCCCCCCCCCCCCCCAGCGCCTTGAGACCCTACGGGTATGTAGCGCGCTTTATAAGTGTCAATGATTGATTGATTGATTATTACAAACACAGGAAGAAGTCTATCATCTATGCAAAATTGTAAGTAGATGTGCACCGCTATGCCTACTCAGACACTCTTCAGCAATTGTGCATATGTGCAGTACCTCATGATGCACCTTGCTTATAGCATATAAACCTCTTGCAAATCGTCCATCGGCTCTTACGTAGAGCATACTACATCCAACATTCTTCCAGCTGTCCACTTCTGAACGAGCTTCAATGAGCTTTTCAGAGCACACACATTTTTAAAAAAAAACACTTTTAAATTAAAACTCATTACGAAAAACACCACTGTGACACATTTAACAGTAAATAATTGAATTCATTTAAAAGAATTAGCAACATTTTATAACCAAACGAACTCAAATCCTATCTACAGATAGGTGTTGGCTTGAAAAAAAAAATGTGTGCGTGTCCTAACACTAGGGAATGAAAACAAAAATTGCTGCGCACTCAGCTTTTGTCAGTTGGTAAGACTGATAGAATTGTTGAACATTTACATTCAGTCTGACACCCACACCTACAAAATAGACACTCGTGTCAGGGAATCGCAACAAGGAAAAGTCTAAATCTCAATAGTAAATGGGTGTGGCGTTACATGTTCATTCATATACGTTTAAAATAAAATATTTTATTTGAAAATGTTTTACATTTATGAACCCATGCATTTAACCAGTAAATGGAATGTTTACTGAGAACACAATAGCATGTCTTCCCTTCAAGGTCTTGTAACTTAGCAACAGTCTCAACTCCATCGATACACCCGTAATCAAGGCTCTTGTTTCAGTAATTCACTCAGATTTTCCCCACCAATTACTCTGTTCACCTTCATAAACACACACTCTCTAGGTGTGCATGCACCTCTACTCCCTTTAGATGTAAAACACCTCCTTTGAAAACTTACCTCTCCTACATAACTCACCATCATCCACACTCACCTGCAGCACCCCAATTTTTTTTCACACTCTTTCAGTACGTTTTTTCCCAGTGTAAAAATATGTACATTGCCACATGCCATGATGCACATATCTGGCTTGCAAAGAATGTTCTGAGGGTCTGTAGCACACCCACAAGCCACTTCCATCAACAGGCCCTTGCTCTTTTCTCCTGTAGAACTGAGTCGCTCACACTTTCACTCACAATCAACAGCACTTCCAGTTATAACATCCAAGTTTCAACAGCATTCCTTATTTTTCCTTTCTGTTCCATTCCAGTGTTTTTCGAGGGGCAACCAGGGCAACACCTGAGATATCAAGGAGCAAACATGTGCAACCCCAGCTGCATCTAAGTGGCATCCGTATGAGTGCTAGGGGCAGAGCTTCAGGGGGGTGTTTGGGGTGTTACACCCCTTTAAACAATGTATTCTGTAGTAAATAGTTGGGTTTCAGTCGGGTGCGGTAAGCTATTTGTCAGATTTAAGAATTGATTTTTACATGCTCAGTCTGACAAAAACACACACACTCTCTCTCCTCTCTGCCTTAAAACGTGGTTAGTTTAAAAACTATTGGGCCTCATTTATGAGGCCCCTTGTGCTGCCAGAACGTCACTTTTTGTGATGTTTCGTGGCGCAGGAACTTGCTCCATATTTACAGACGCAGCACAAAGCCAATATGTTGGGCTTAATGCTGCCTTGTCAATATTGTTCCCTTTAATGCAGTGTTATGCGTTAAAAGGGGTGTGCAATGTGTTCCAAGCAATACCCATGGCTTTTTCACACTACCTCAGATTTACGAGAAATCCAAACTCTGAGGCAGCGCCAACACCTTGGGGAGGCGTAGGGGAGGCACACCAAAGACAAATATTGTTATTTCTCCTTGTTTTTCCTTTTTCTATGTGCGCTGCAATATGCAACACACATAGAAAGAGGAAAGAGCCTTGTGAATGTTTTTGTGCAGGAATGTTTCCCTTCCTGCACAAAAAAATGCAACCCTGCAAGAAAGGCACCCTTGCACCATGGTGCAAAGGTGCCTGCTTTGGTGCATGGAAACCCATTGTTCCCCGGCTCACTGTAAAAGGACAGGAATGTAGATATGTCACATTCCAGCCCATTTCTTTTGCCATAGGGCAGTGCAGCAGGAAGGCCTGTGGTTCTGCCCTACGGCAAAACCTCACAAACGAAGCCCTATTGTGTATTTAGTACCCTAACAGTCCGCATTCCTCTCTCTTTCCACTGCCTCTTATGCCTTATGCTTCTCATAATGTATTTTAACAAGATACTCCATGGTGATTGTTGGTAAATCTGAAGCTTACACCCCCTCAATCTTACTGACCAACCTACACCCCTGATGAGTGCTGAAACTGAGGAGGAGCAGGCATGCATGGTACTAAGGCATGGCTTTACCTTCTTATTTATACAGCGTTCTAGTAATTAAGAACCTGAGAAAGAACATCTGCTGGGGGACTTACATGTTTATACCTACTTACTTCATGCAAGCACCCTCTATGCAACAAATTCCACTCATAACACTGTAGGTATTGGCTTGGAATGCTGTCCTTACTTAATCCCACACTGCCTCGGCCGAAGAATGGGGAGACCTGCAGCAGGCTCAAGGCGGTCTTCCCAGGCCACTGTGTAAGTGCAAACATGCCTTATTGATGGCAGCGAGGCACAGCTCTGTCACTGTGCGCAGTTAAACACAGCAAGGCCTGTTCTGCTGTCTCGTGATAAACATTAGCGCCGCAGTGATACCAGCACATCAAGGCGCCTGCCGATCCGCCGAGCAGCTCCGCAGCAGCTCACGTTTGCAGTTTCAACAGGACTTCTCAGCTGCGGGGTAATTAAAAGGCATAATTACATTCGGGAAAAAAAGCAGAATTGTCTTTTCTGTCTCCATGCTTTGTAATCAGGCCTGCCTGTTCTCTTTTAGCATGCAGATGATAGAGTAATTATGCGAAACAATGCCCCGTTGTTAGCAGATGCACCCGGCTCCGTGGCAGCGAGGCTCTCGGCTGCATCAGTCATTCTGCAAGAGAGAGGCGAGATATCCTTTCCCCTCAAAGAAGCAATGAATACAGTGGGACCTGCCCTCGCGGCCACAGGATGTCGTCATGCGGGTCTGAACTGGTATTAAAGCCCACAGCAACTTCTAACATTCTGAATCAAGCATGACACTCTACAACAGTGAGGGTTTATAAATTAAAGTAACATAAATCATTGTAAACATTTTTTGCCAGCCGATTCGTCTGCCTCTTTGCCTCTGATTCATGCTAGGCAGGCCTGGTTCTTTAGTCCTGACAATAACCTAAGCGCTCTCCATGCTCCATTAATCTCCTAAGAGTGCAGAGGTCCATGCTGTAACGTGCACAGCTCATCTCGCTTGAATTAAGTTCAAGGGCTATTCAGTTGTTGAGAATGTATTTTGCTGTAAGGGATTATCCTAGTATGCCCAAGATGGCATGAGATAATAGTTTTTATATTAGTCGTTCACAAGAGTTAGCACAGAAAAATATGTCACAATGAAAAGCATTGGGCTAATTCGGGCCTATTTGATGTTAAATCATTCTGGTATTTGAGTTTGTATGACTATCTATTTAGAAGCATTGGCAAAGCTAATAGGTATATCATTTATAATGAAAGTGCTAAGCGTTTCGCTTTGCCAGTGCTTTTTTGTGGAGTTTTGATAACAAGTAAAATAAAAAAAATATTTCAATCTACATGAGTGAAAGCACACATCTCAAAACTGAACATATAATTCAATTTTTTTCTAACTTTATAAACAGCTTGGTGTATTTTTCACGTTTCTTACAAAAGACTCTGAACAAAGTTTAAAAATCCCAGAAACAGCGAGAAGGCAGCTGAGACGGGCACTGATGAGGCCAATGGATGGCTGAAACGCGTCTGCCCAGCGTTTCAGGGACATTATTGCCAGCGCAAGAAAATCAATAAATCTTTGCTTATTCCCCCGGAGCTCTGTCACTCTCTTTCTTGAGCAAGAGGGAGTCTGGATGCTATGTTTTACCAGCTTGCAGGTGCTGGTTTTGTGACACGCCCTCTCGGTCTGGAGCTGCGCGGTTTACCTGCAATCTTTGGAGGATTTTTTAAAACGCGTCGCCCCCCGGCGTTGGATTTCCACTTGGAGGCGATTACATAAACGGGGAGAGATGAGGCAAACGCGGTGTTTGCCTGATAAGGGGGACAAAGGACAGATTTACCTGCAAATCCGGCTGCAATGGCGTGAAATCATCGGTCAAAGCAATTTTGGAAGCACCACCTGGTGTTTTAGAAATCCCTTCACTGTATTGGCTCTGACGAAGGACTTCAACGCCCAGCATGCAGTGGGACTGCAGTCGAGCGCAAGATGTCTCATCTGTGAGGTAAAAGGTGGGGCCAGTGATCACATGACCAAGAGTGGTCACAGGCTTAAACATCGCCGTTACGGACCCCCGTAAACAGCAAGAAGGCAGCGGAGACGGGCACTGATGAGGCCAATGGATGGCTGAAACGCGTCTGCCCAGCGTTTCAGGGACATTACTGCCAGCGCAAGAAAATCAATAAATCTTTGCTTATTCCCCCGGAGCTGTGTCACTCTCTTTCTTGAGCAAGAGGGAGTCTGGATGCTATGTTTTACCAGCTTGCAGGTGCTGGTTTTGTGACACGCCCTCTTGGTCTGGAGCTGCGCGGTTTACCTGCAATCTTTGGAGGATTGTTTAAAACGCGTCGCCCTCCCGGCGTTGGATTTCCACTTGGAGGCGATTACATACACAGGGAGAGAGGAGGCAAACACTGGGTTTGCCTGATAAGGGGGACAAAGGACAGATTTACCTGCAAATCCGGCTGCAATGGCGTGAAATCATCGGCCAAAGCAATTTTGGAAGCACCACATTGTGTTTTTGAAATCCCTTCACTCTATGGGCTCTGACAAAGGACTTAAACGCCCAGCATGCAGCGGGACTGCAGTCGAGCGCAAAATGTCTCACCTGTGAGGTAAAAGGTGGGGCCAGTGATCACATGACCAAGAGTGGTCACAGGCTTAAACATCGCCGTTACAGACCCCCGGAAACAGCGAGAAGGCAGCTGAGACGGGCACTGGTGAGGCCAATGGATGGCTGAAACGCGTCTGCCCAGCATTTCAGGGACATTACTGCCAGCGCAAGAAAATCAATAAATCTTTGCTTATTCCCCCGGAGCTGTGTCACTCTCTTTCTTGAGCAAGAGGGAGTCTGGATGCTATATATATATATATATATATATATATATATATATATATATATATATATATATATATATATATATAAATGTTTTTTTACAGAGATATTTCTAAG
>NW_028254971.1:0-74209 GCF_964263255.1 Lissotriton vulgaris
ATATATATATATATATATATATATATATTATATATATATATATATATATATATATATATATATACATATATATATTCAGTGAAAAAAACATAGGTTTCACAATCGTTATAGTTAGGAATTAGCATTTAAAAAACCTTTGAAATTCACTGAAAAAACCATAGGTTTAACACCAGTTATAGTTAGCTGGACATTTTACTCATACAAAACCATTGAAATTCCCACGTTATAGTTAGTTGGACTCACTATAACTTGCGCGCCCGCAATCCACTGCTGATGATGTCACATATTACATCATTCATGACATGGTCAGTGACATCACTGATGACATCACTGATGACATCTCAAATGACATCACTGATGACATCACTGATGACATCATCCAGTGTCTGTGTGTTTCTGTAAAGTTAAAATACAATTAAGTTAAAGTTAATAATTTACATATTGAAGAATGAGTGGATGTATGAGTGTCTGGATGAAGGATTTAGTAGGTGCGTGACTGACTGTATAAGTGAGTGATTAAATGTGTCCTACTGAAAGCATTGGTTAGTGACTAAACTGTCTGAATATGTGCTTCAGTATGTCTGTTGCTGTGTAAGCTGCTGCATGTGTTGATCAGTAGCTATATGAGTGGCTATATGGGTTATTGTTTTGTTGTTCAAGTATTTGTATGTGAGGGTGAGTGTGTGTGTGGGTGGCTGGGAGGTGTGTGACTCTGTCCATATACGCAACTCCAGCAATGCATCCTTTCACATGGGGCCAGCCTCATGTGAAAGGGCTTGCGTCAGTCTTATGCCTGCTGTGAGTCAGGCGCAAGATTTTGAGGCAACGGTGTCCTAAAAGTGACGCAGTGAAATCTCATAGATTTCACTGTGTCACTTCTACGACCCTTTCTTGCGTCAATACGCTCCCTTTGCATACATTACACCTGGCGCAGGTATAATGTGGCGCAGGAGTTTACAAAGTGACGCATTTACCTAGATGCTTCACTTTGTAAATATGACTTAACAAGGTGCATTTTTTACACCACTGGTGCTTCACAAAAACTGGCGCACCGGTGGCGTGAAAGTGACGGATGGCCTCATAAATGATGCCTTCAGTCTTCTACTCATGCGTCATATTTAATGTATGACGCATTATGTCGCAAGGAGTTACAGATATGTCAGTATTTCTGACGTATCTGTAAGCGCAAAAGTGATGCATTGCTGGAGTGTGTCACAAAAGTGACGCAACTCCAGCAATGCATCCTTTCACATGGGGCCAGCCTCATGTGAAAGGGCTTGCGTCAGTCTTTATAACTTAATTGTATTTTAGCTTTACAGAAACACACAGACACTGGATGATGTCATCAGTGATGTCATTTGTGATGTCATCAGTGATGTCACTGACCATGTCATGAATGATGTAATATGTGATATCATCAGCAGTGGATTGCGGGCTCACGAGTTATAGTGAGTCCAACTAACTATAACGTGGGAATTTCAATGGTTTTGTATGAGTAAAATGTCCAGCTAACTATAACTGGTGTTAAACCTATGGTTTTTTCAGTGAATTTCAAAGGTTTTTTAAATGCTAATTCCTAACTATAACGATTGTGAAACCTGTGGTTTTTTCACTGAATTTCAAAGGTTTTTTAAAAGCTTATACCTTTCTATATCGATTTTGTAACCTACGAATTTTTTATTTT
This sequence comes from Lissotriton vulgaris, assembly GCF_964263255.1. Lineage (NCBI taxonomy): Eukaryota > Metazoa > Chordata > Amphibia > Caudata > Salamandridae > Lissotriton > Lissotriton vulgaris. Next base: position 1,685 of record NW_028254971.1, read on the forward strand.
TTATTTGCTGTTTTATGTAAGTATTATTTATTAATAATTTTTTTTTATAATAATATTTTTTTAATGTTTTTTTTTTATCATTTTTTCCTGGGGCGCTCTGGGTGCGCGCACTGGTAAGCTCTCCGAAGAGTGCACCCAGAGCGCTATTTCTGCGTTCGTGTAAAAAAATATGTATGAAAAGTAAATAATAACGCAAGACATTTAGTACCATACTTATAAAAGCAGCATTTTTGATTTACGAAATGAAAATGATTTTGTATTTCCGTGAAACTATCGAAACGTCACTTAGGCGCGCCGCCTAAGCGCCCCCGGAAGCGCCTACGTTCACGCCGCGTATGCGCCCCTGGAAGTGCCTACAATCGCGCCGCGTAAGCGCCCCCGCAACGCTTCGGTGCGCGCAGCGTAAGCGCGTCATGTCATGTGACCTTAAAATAACTCTTTTTATTGGTTGCTAACAGTTTTTTTTACAAAGAATGAAATCCCCACCCATTTCCTTCACTTCTTTTTTCACTTTTGTGACTGCAAGACCTGCCTTTTTGCTCTCGGTTCTTTGTTGGATATCTTGGATTATCATGGCTGCCAGACCATCCAGCAGTGAAGATGACACCAATGAATTCCTTGATGAAGAGGTTCCTCAGCCGAAAGTTAAAGAACACTTTATTTGGAAGTTTTTTTCAATTCCTGATGACCAGAAGAAGGTAAATGCTCCAAAAGTGGAGTGCAGGATCTGTCACACAGTCCTGTCACGGGGCGACCCCACTAAGAAATATTCTTTTGGGAACTCCACAATGATTCGCCATGTTGAGAGGAGGCACCCCCAGAATTTTGCCCGGGAAAGTGTCAGGGCTCGGGCACGAGAGGTTCCCAGTGATGGTGCCTCTACATCAACCGGAGGACCAACAACATCGGTGAGGAGGCGATCGCAAGAGCTGGTTCCGAATATTCAGCCTGCTTTTAACAAAGGCGTCCTTAAATGCAGAGACTGTGATCAGCTACTTTGCTATGGGGAACAAAGTGTTCTGCTCATGGTTCGAGCATTGGAGAACCATCGCTGCCGTTCCCAGCCCTAAATTTGTTTTTGTTTTTTGCTCCTGTTGAGCAGTTTTCATTCCCTGTTTTTGTTTTCGTTCTAAAAAAAGAAAAAAGAAGAAAAAAAAGTTCTTTTCAGAACTACCTCCAATTCTCATCTAAGAGCTATGTTCTTAAAAAAATGAAAAAGAGTAAGTGAAGTGGAGTGCATTGATAAAGGAGAGGAAAATGAGTAAGAAAGAACAGAAAGGTATGAGAGGAGAAAGGAAGTGAAGTAGGGGGACTGAAAGAAGGTGAGTGTGGGGAAGGAAAGTGAGGAGAAGGAGAGTGAACATGGGGAATGTGGATATTCAAAGAAAATGTAGAAAAGGAACGGGGGTGTGGAAGGGTAAGAAAAGATGTATTGCTGGAGTTGCATAATTTTTGTGACACACTCTAGCAATGCATCACTTTTGCGCTTACAGATACGTCTGAAATACTGCTGCATCTGTAAGTACTTGCAACATAATGCGTCATAAATTAAATATGACGCATGAGTAGAAGACTGAAGGCCTCATTTATAATGCCATGCTTCACTTTTACGCCACCGGTGCATCACTGTTTGTGACGCACCAGTGCTGTAAAAAATGCACCTTATTCAGTCATATTTACAAAGTGACACATCTAGGTAGATGTGTCACTTTGTAAACCCCTGCGCCACATTATACCTACGTCAGGTGTAATATATGCAAAAGGGACTTATTGACGCAAGAAAGGGTCGTAGAGGTGACGCAGTGAAATCTATGAGATTTCAGTGCGTCACTTTTAGGACGCCGTTGTGCCAAAATCTTGGGCCTGCCTCACAGCAGGCATAAGACTGATGCAGGCCCTTTCACATAGGAATTGCCCCATGTGAAAGGATGCACTGCTGGAGTTGCATCATTTTTGTGACACACTCCAGCAATACATCACTTTTGCGCTTACAGATGCGTCTCAAAAACGGACGTATCTGTAAGTACTTGCAACATAATACGTCATATATTTAATATGAGGCATGAGTAGAAGACTGAAGGCCTCATTTATGAGGCCATGCATCACTTTTACGCCACCGGTATGTCACTTTTCGTGATGCACCAGTGCTGTAAAAAATGCACCTTCTTTAGTCATATTTACAAAGTGACACATCTAGGTAGATGCGTCACTTTGTAAACCCCTACGCCACATTATACCTATGTCAGGTGTAATGTATGCAAAAGGGGTGTATTGACGCAAGAAAGGGTCATAGATGTGACGCAGTGAAATCTATGAGATTTCACTGCGTCACTTTTAAGACGCCGTTGTGTCAAAATCTTGCGCCTGTATCACAACAGGCGTAAGACTGATGCAGGCCCTTTCACATGGACCTGGCCCCATTTGAAAGGATGCATTGCTGGAGTTGTGTCACTTTTGTGACACACTCCAGCAATGCATCACGTTTGCGCTTACAGATACGTCAGAAATACTGACGTATCTGTAAGTACTTGCAACATAATGCGTCATATATTTAATATGACGCATGAGTAGAAGACTGAAGGCCTTATTTATGAGGCCATGCGTCACTTTTACGCCACCGGTACGTCACTTTTCATGACGCACCAGTGCTGTAAAAAATGCACCTTCTTGAGTCATATTTACAAAGTGACACATCTAGGTAGATGCGTCACTTTGTAAACCCCTGCGCCACATTATACCTACATCAGGTGCAATGTATGCAAAAGGGGTGTATTGACGCAAGAAAGGGTCGTAGAGGTGACGCAGTGAAATCTATGAGATTTCACTGCGTCACTTTTAGGACACCGTTGTGTCAAAATCTTGGGCCTGCCTCACAGCAGGCATAAAACTGATGCAGGCCCTTTCACATGGACCTGGCCCCATGTGAGAGGATGCATTGCTGGAGTTGCATCATTTTTGTAACACACTCCAGCAATGCATCACTTTTGCGCTTACAGATACGTCTGAAATACTGACGTATCTGTAAGTACTTGCGACATAATGCTTCATATACTAAATATAGCGCATGAGTAGAAGACTGAAGGCCTCATTTATGAGGCCATGCGTCACTTTTACGCCACCGGTGCGTCACTTTTTGTGACGCACCAGTGCTGTAAAAAATGCACCTTATTCAGTCATATTTACAAAGTGACGCATCTAGGTAGATTCGTCACTTTGTAAACCCCTACGCCACATTATACCTACGTCAGGTGTAATGTATGCAAAAGGGGCGTATTGATGCAAGAAAGGGTCGTACAAGTTACACAGTGAAATTTATGAGATTTTACTGCGTCACTTTTAGGACGCCGTTGTGTCAAATCTTGGGCCTGCTTCACAGCAGGCGTAAGACTGATGCAGGCCCTTTCACATGGGACTTTCCCCATGTGAAAGGATGCATTGCTGGAGTTGCATCATTTTTGTGACACACTCCAGCAATGCATCACTTTTGCGCTTACAGATACGTCTGAAATACTGACGTATCTGTACGTACTTGCAACATAATGCGTCATATATTTAATATGACGCATATGTAGAAGACTGAAGGCCTCGGCCATGCGTCACTTTTACGCCACCGGTATGTCACTTTTTGTGACACACCAGTGCTGTAAAAAATGCACCTTATTGAGTTATATTTACAAAGTGACGCATCTAGGTAAATGCGTCACTTTTTAAACACCTGCGCCACATTATACCTACGTCAGGTGTAATGTATACAAAAGGGGTGTATTGACGCAAGAAAGGGTCGTAGAGGTGACGCAGTGAAATCTAAGAGATATCACTGCGTCACCTTTATGATGCTATTGCGTCCAAATCTTGCGTCTGTATCACAGCAGGCGTAAGACTGAGGCAGGCCCTTTCACATGGGCCTGGCCCCATCTGAAAGGATGCATTGCTGGAGTTGCATCACTTTTTTGACACACTCCAGCAATGCATCACTTTCCTCTAAAAACTTAACATTTTTTTTTCTCTATTTTTTTACACTCTTTTTCCCTGTGGTGCACTCAGGGTGCACGTACCGGAGAGCGTACCGGGGAGCGCCGCCAGCGCTCACCCCGCGAAAATAATAAAAAAAAAAGTTTTTTAGCCCTTCATGGTTCTTCTAGGCCCCCCTCAGAAAACCTAGGGGGTCAGGGGGTGTCTACTCTGCCCCCTTTTAATTATATCCCCCTTTCTTTTTTCACCTCTTGTGTCTCGATTCTGCCGAGACACAAGATGGTGGACTCTCCGGACTGTTTAGAATGTTGACAGACACCGACAGCCAATCAGCTTTTGCTCGTGCACTCCCGTAGCGCGCTCTGTGCGCTCCCCGGTACACGCACCGGGGAGCGCCGGCAGCGCGCCTATAGATATATATGTGTTTTTTAACTTAATTTTCATAAAAACCACTGGAGCAATTTTCACCAAACATAGCAAAGGCACATCTGCGTACCAGTCCCTACAATTTTGCCAAGTTTGGCGTAATTCCGTTCAGCGGTTCGGGCTGTAGACTTGTCAGACCGTCCTATGGAAATTAACATGGAGAAAACATGTTTTGGGACCCTCCTTTTTTCTCAGCCCCCACTTCCCAAATCCCCCCGAAACTTTCAGGGAAGGAGCAGAGCACAGCGAGACCATTTTAAGGAAAATTACAGGCAGATCCCTCAATCGGCGCTAAAGTCATTCCCAATAGAATGTTCGGAATTTCCTAAGGGGGAAATGACCATAAGGGGGCAGGGTTAGACCCCCCTGACCCCTTAGGTTTGGTGTGGGTGCCATAAAAGGGCCCAGCTGGGCAAAACAAAATTTTTATTTTGAGTTGCGCGGGGGGAGCGCCCGATACGCACACCGGGGAGCGGACCATGGGGAAAAAAGAATGACAGAGTTTTTAAAAATGTAGCCTTTTTTTATAAATTGGAGGTAGTTCTAAAAAGAACTGTTTTTTTCTTCTTTTTGTTGCTTTATATTTTTTTATTGTTTTTTTGAACATTTTTAATTTTTTTTCTGTTTTCTGAACAGTTTTATATTTTTTTTGTATTTTTCATGGGGAGAAACGAAAAAACAGGGAATTGAAAATGGCTCAACTGGAGCAAAAAAAAAAAGAAAAGAAAAAATTTGGGTTTATTGGGGCATTTGTGGTTGTCCCCAGCAAGGACGATGAGCTTTACGCTCTGTTCTCCGTACAAGATGGTCTTCCCACAATATTTACAGGGTATACGGAAATCCGCAAACTGTGGCTGAATGCAAGGCATCGTCTCTCTTGCCTCTTGTCCCGACGGAGTGCGTTGCTTTCTTTTTGAGGTGGTGCTTGTAGTTTGGGGAGGGTTTCTGGCTAGTTCCCTCATCTCTGCAGCAGAATAGTTTATTGGATGCTTGCGCTGCATGTGTCTAATCATTGTGTTGTTTCCGAATGAATATTTTTTATTCGGGTTCCCCCTAGAAAGTTCCATGCCACAGATTAGGCAAGTCACCTTGGCTGCATTTACTTTTTTCTTCCCCTCTGGGATCGAAAAAAACTCCCATATAATGTGTGGTCTTGGCTGGTATGGGGTATTGTGTTCTTCAAGCCATCTTCTCCTCCCCTCCTCCTCCTCCTCCTCTTGTTGACCACCAATGTAGTCTTGAGGTGGTCCTCTTGGTGGTTGTGGTGGTGGTGGTGGTGCAGATGCACCAGCTGCTGCTGCTGCTGAAGCCATTATATAGATCAAAAAGGTACAGAGAGGTACAATCAGGTCTTCCTCAGTCAAAGGACAAAGTCAGAATAAGGAAAAAAGGTGGCGTCTTTCATCATTTGGAAAAAAAAGGCCTGAACCAATGAGAAGTGTTATTTTCAGGTCACAAGACCAGGGATTTCATCATTATGAAACTAAAACTGTTCTGCACCAATTAAAAGTGTTATTTTCAGGTCACATGACCGACGAGCTTACGCGAAGCACCCCGGGTCGCGTCGCGTAAGCACGTCGGATGTTTACGTTGCGCGAGCGTATTCGCTCGAGTGCTTCCAGGGTGCGCTTACGCCATGCGTATTATGCGGACGCGGATACGCGATCTGTCACGATCATGTTTTCGTTAGCGACATTGGCGCTAACGGGACGCTTCCTGGTTCGCACACCGGGCGCTTCGAACGACTACGCTCTCAGGGGCGCTCACCGGGGAGTGCCCCGGGAGCGCTCCAGGGTCAAAAAAATAAAAATAAATACAACTTAAAATTGTTTAAAATACAAATAAAATATAGGATTCAATCATTTTCAAAAATATTACATTTCATAGCTATAGACATTTGCTATTAACCAAATTTTGAAATTCAAAGAAAAAAACATAGGTTTGGGGCCTTATATATAGTTAGGAATTAGCATTTAAAAAACCTGTGAAATTCACTGAAAAAACCATAGGTTTCACACCAGTTATAGTTAGGAATTAGCATTTAAAAAACCTATTAAATTCACAGAAAAAACCATAGGTTTCACACCAGTTATAGTTAGCTGGAAATTTTACTGACATAAAACCATTGAAATTCCCATGTTATAGTTAGTGGGACTCACTATATCTTGCGTGTGTAATGCACTGCTGATGACGTCACATATTACATCACTCATGACATGGTCAGTGACACCACTCATGACATCACTGATGACACCATCTTTGTGACAGAGTGACAGACCTCCTTTCAGTGTAATGTAACCCTTAAAACACATATTTGAAAATAGAAATTAACATTTTCAAAAAAATGGAGATATCCATACCAGTTACAACAACCAATTCAGTAATACCACCATCTATATATACATCCACTCATTCACCAACAGTTCTATATAGTCACTCATACATATACTCAGTCATCATATGTAGTGATACACCTATACATCTTGTTACACACCGACAGTCATCCAAAAGTTACTCACACACATATTCACACATGCAAATAAACTATTGAACATTCATTTATTTGCATATACAACTATACACACACTACCACCTTACTTCTAAAAAAACTTACACATACTTACTCTCTTAAACAATCAATTATAGAAAAACATACCTATTTAAACAGGAACTCTTACAATCTCACATATACTCACTTATAAACATCAATACTCACATATACTAGATTAAAACATATGTCGTTACTGATAAAGACACTAGTGAGACAGTCATTCACTCACTAACACACACATATACACACTCATCCACCCATACAGTCCTGCACATATGCTGTCTTCAAAACACATACAAACAGTGAGTCAGTAATTGATGCATATATGTGCTAATACCCCCACTAAACCATACAGAGACTCATACTGATACTAAAAAAACATCTAATAACCCATATACACACACATGTAGCTACTCACCAACCCATGCAGCCAATTAAACACAAAGTGAAACACTGATACATGTATTTAAATATTTAAACATTACTCGCTAATATATGTATTCACTAAGATACACTTAATAAGCCAGTTAACCAATCAATTAAAAAAAAAACATTCATTAAAACACTTATTTAAACATTTATTCTTCCATCGACCTTTACATATACATATATAAAACATATTTATTTTTCAAAAAGACACACATTCACTGGATGGTGTCATCAGTGATGTCATGAGTGATGTCACTGACCATGTCATGAGTGATGTAATATATGACGTCATCAGCAGTGCATTACACGCGCAAGTTATAGTGAGTCCAACTAACTATAACGTGGGAATTTCAATTGTTTTATGTCAGTAAAATTTCCAGCTAACTATAACTGGTTTGAAACCTATGTTTTTTTCTGTGAATATATATATATATATATATATATACATATAAATTGATTGGTTAACTGGCTTATTAAGTGTATCTTAGTGAATACATATATTGGCGAGTAATATTTAAATATTTAAATATATGTATCATTCTTTCACTTTGTGTATAAGTGGCTATATGGGTTGGTGAGTAGCTACATGTGTGTGTATATGGGTTATTATATGTTTTTTAGTATCAGTATGAGTGTCTGTATGGTTTGGTGGGGGTGTTACTTAGCACATAGATGTATCAATGACTGACTCACTGTTTGTATGTTTTTTTAAAACAGCATATGTGCAGGACTGTATGAGTGGATGAGTGTGTATATGTGTGTGTTACTGATTGAATGCCTGTCTCACTAGTGTCTTTATCAGTAACGACATATGTTTTAATCTAGTATATGTGAGTATTAATGTATATAAGTGAGTATATGTGACAGTGAGAGATTGTAAGAGTTCCTCTTTAAATAAGTATGTGTTTCTATAAGTGATTGTTTAGGAGAGTACATATGTGTAAGTTTCCTTAGAAGTAAGGTGGTAGTGTGTGTAAATCTGTATATGCAAATAAATGGATGTTTGTTAGTTTATTTGCATGTGTGAGTATATGTGTGAGTAACTTTTTGATGACTGTTGGTGTGTAACAGGATGAATAGGGGTATTACTACATATGATGAGTGAGTATATGTATGAGTGACTATATAAAACTGTTGGTGAATGTGTGAATGTGTATATAGATGGTGAAATTACTGAATTGGTTGTTGTAACTGGTATGGGTATATCCACTTTTTTGAAAATGTTAGTTTCTTTTTTTGAATATGTGTTTCAAAGGTTACTTTACAGTGAAAGGAGGTCTGTCACTGTGTCACAAGGATGGTGTCATCAGTGATGTCATGAGTGATGTCACTGACCATGTCATGAGTGATGTAATATGTGATGTCATCAGCAGTGCATTGCATGCGCAAGTTATAGTGAGTCCGACTAACTATAACGTGGGAATTTCAATGGTTTTATGTCAGTAAAATTTCCAGCTAACTATAACTGGTGTGAAACCTCTGGTTTTTGCAGTGAATTTAATAGGTTTTTTAAATGCTAATTCCTAACTATAACTGGTGTGAAACCTCTGGTTTTTTCAGTGAATTTCTTAGGTTTTTTAAATGCTAATTCCTAACTATAACTGGTGTGAAACCTTTGGTTTTTTCAGTGAATTTCTTAGGTTTTTTAAATGCTAATTCCTAACTATAACTGGTGTGAAACCTCTGGTTTTTTCAGTGAATATCATAGGTTTTTTTAATGCTAATTTTTAACTTTTTATAGAGCTTCATACCTATGTACTTTTTAGTAAATTTCTAAGCTTATTTTTTCAAAAATGTCTATAGCTGAGAAAGGTATGTTTTTATAAAAATGAACACTATAATGTATATTATAATATTATTTTTTGTTTTAAAATAGTATTTTTTTTTATATATTCGTCTCTGGAGCGCTCCCGGTGCGCGCATCGGTGAACGCCCCAGTGCGCGTACCGTCAGCGCACCAACAAAAAAAAAGAAAAAAAAAGTTTGATGGAGTGACTATGAGGAATGGGGACAGAGAGAGTGGTGTTAAGAGAAGGAGAGCTAGAGGGAGGAACACAGAGGGACTGTGTAATAGATAGTAAGACAGAGAAATAGTGTAAGAGGAAGTAACTGAGAAAAAGAAAAAGAATAAGGGAGCAAAAGAAGAGAAGAAATAGGAAGAAGACTAAAGCAGAGGTTCTGGGAGAATGTGAATGGATGATGAAAGTAAAAGGAAGGAGAGTTAAGTATGGGGAATGACAGATAGTGACGGAACCAGAGAAAAGGAACAGCGGTGACGGAGGGAAAGAAAATAGCAGTGAGTGTAAGTAAAGAGGAGTGAAAGAGGGTACATATAAGTGAATAAGGGTAAGACATGGGGAGTGACAGAGAGAAAGAAGAGAGAGAGTAAAGGAAGGAGTGTCACAAAGGGACTAAGTGAACCAGTAAAAAAGGTAAGTGAAGAAGTGTGGATAAGCAGAGGTACTGAAAGAAGTTGAATGTGGTAGGAAGTAAACATGGAGGATAAGAATAAGTGAGGGAACAGGGGTGAGGTAGGGTGAAAAAAAAAGTGAAAATAAAACAAAAGATGATAACAAAATACATTTTTTAAACACACTTACCATATAATTAATGAAATTTGTATCTGTGAAAGATAAAAGAAAAAACACGTTATAATTACTTAAAAATATATAATAAAATAGAAGAAACAGTTCATGAGGTTTAAAAATCTACAAAAGTTTACTAAGAAATGAAGCAATAGTGAAGGATACAAAAACAGAAAGAAAGTAATGTAGAAAGAGAAAAAAGAAGGAAAAAGAAATAGAAAGAGAACAAATTCCTAAAGGTAAGTAAGATACTAAAAGAATGTAAGATTTCAAAACAAAATCAATAAAGATAATAAAGTAAAAGGAAAAGGAGTGAAAAGGAGAGGAGTCTGAATGAGAAACTATTAATAAAAAAGAGGAATAGAAGATGACTGAGAGTGAGTGAAGTGGAGTCACAGAGTGAAGGGTTGAAAGGAATGAGGTTATTATAGAACGATGGATAAAACAGGAGTGAGAGAGTAAGTACATAGAAAAACAAAAGGAAGAACTAAGTGAACTACAGTACAATGAGTGCGAAAGAAAAAAAAAAGAGAAAAAGAAAGAGAGGGTAAGAAAACTAAAGCAGTGGTACTGAGAGAATATGAAAAAGATAAAAAGTGGTGGAAGGAAGAGAGGAAATGCAGACAGTTCAAATTAGATTGAGAATTTGTGAATGAAGTGCAGTAAAGAAACAGCGATGAAAAAGAGTATAAATTAGTAAAGAGAGGTAAATAAGGGTGAAAAAGGAAAATGAGTGTGAGACAATGTGAACACAATATAAATTACACAATGCAAACTACACAATAACTTCTACAATATGTTACATTATTTATTTTTGCTGTTCTCAGAATATATTGAATTTCACTTAAATTAGTGAGTTCAAAGTCTTCATCATATAACAGCGGGAAAAAAAACACAATCTAAAATATTGTGTTTAAAAAAACCCATTCAAACATGCATCTCATATATGTACACTAATATTTGATTCACTTACTTTTCCGTGAGGCCAAATAGAAGATAGTGAAGGTCCTTTTGGTGGAAAAAAAGTCTGCTGTGCTCTATAACTTCCATTTCATCGACTTCCTATGAAAAAAGATCTAAGAACATCATACCTTACACTTTCCTCACGGCCAATTTGTGTCAGATATATCAGTATTTTTTACTTTGAGATCCACTTAAAGTATCTACATGAGATAAATAATTTAAAATATTAGATTAACTAACTAACTTTTAGTATCTATTCCCGACTTCAAAGGCCAATTCCCTTTACTAAAACTTTGGTTTTAAAAACACTAGATAAGACCTTGTAGAGTCATAAGGCAAACATTGTTTATAAGTTAAATGAGAATCATTGCAGTACCTCCATCCTTTTTCAGATTTTAAGTAGCATGTATAATGTCCTGAGGTTGTCGAAGAACCGTCATGATAAATAATAGCTTCAGTTGTAAAGGTTCTTCCTGAAATTGATAACTGAGAAGCCACATAATTTTTGATAGAAGTTGTCAATTTAGTTCCATCGTTGGAAAACTAAAATCATATACTGCCCATAACTTTGTATAAATAATGTGGACAGCATTGTACAGTTACATTGGGTACACACCATATTATGATCTGCTGCTTTAACTAAATTTTTAAATGCCACTGATTTACAGTCAGGTAAAGTCAAATATATAAATCTTTCAGTGTCTATTCTAGTAGTACTTGATGAACTACAATTGTGGCAGTCATGCTGCCATAGATAAGAAAGGCTGTAAAGATTATCTACATCTACACCTTCATCTTCCAAAACACCAAACATATACATTAAAAATTCCTGACAATCCTGCTGAATGTTCTGTGAAAATTTATCTTGACCAGAACACATATCTAAAATATTTCGAATTTCTGTTACACTTTCTATTTCTGCTGTATCACTGCTACATTTCTCAAACACAGAATTCAATATACCACAAAATCTTTGATCCCGATTTTCAACAATCTGTTCTTGTAAACTTTTAAGAAAAAAAACAACATTAACCACTACATTAGCATAGCAGTTGACACCAGAACTATTTTCAAACTGAAATCCAACAACATTTTCTTCACAATTCTTTTTCTTCCTGTTTTCAATTACAGTTTTCTCTACTTTTTGTCTTTTTGCAACTACCTCACTGGAATTATCCTCATTTCTTCTTTTTCGGCCTACCACACGTTTCTCAAACAGAGGATATTGAGGCAAATGTGGAGCATATTCTCTTCTTAACCTATTGTATTCTTTAACACAATCTAGATCTGCACAAATTTTTGTCTCATCACACTCAATCAAGTACAATCCTGATAAAGTTCTGACTTGGGATAATGCCACATATGCCATACCCTCTTTAAACACAGATCTTCCAATGTTCACCAAAGCATTATCTACACTTAAACCTTGAGATTTATGAATTGTTACTGCATATGCCAAACAAACAGGAAACTGTTTTCGGCGAACATATAAGTCTTTTACAAGTAAAAATCTAGCAGAACAACGACTTATTTGTTGTACTTCTTCAATGCCATCAAATTTTATTTTTAAAAATTCAATTCCATCTCTATTTCTGTAATTCACAAAATCAACAACATAACCCATTGCTCCATTTACCAGACCTCTTTCAACATTTAAATTCCTTCTCAAAATGATACGACAATTTAAACACACATTCAGAGTCTTTTCAAAACCAGCTGTTTTCGAAATACTTTTCTCTAATGAATCCAATTTAGTTTTCAAATTTTCAGACAAAACAATTGTTGCACCCATATGCTCTATTTTATCTATTGCTTCCAGTTTCACAATCTCTTCATTTTCTAACTCTAACATTTTGTTGTTGAAGATGGAACATTCTTGCAGAGTTGGCATCAAACATATCCCAGATTTCTTCTCAGTCATTTTTTTAAAAATATTCTCTGGAAGAATGTTTTCATTTGGATACAAATTTGAAATTAATCGACCATGTAAAGCTTTTTTCCCAAGCTCGCTTACTTTTCCAATTCTTACATCTTGTAGAATATTTTTATAATCTTTATCCTTTGCCTGTCGCATATTTTGAAGCAGTTCAGCATATTTAAAATGTAACCATATATTAACGTTTCCAATGCTTCCAAGGGACTTCCTGGTATCTTCATGTGTGAGCATTTTAAACACTGGTTGTCCTTTTACTGGAGTCAACTGCAATAAATCTCCAAAAACAATAATGTGTTTTCTTCCAAATAACACATCATACTCTGTTCTAAGAATTTCTTGCATTCTCAAATGCACAAAGGCAAGCATTAGATTTGAGAACATGCTTACTTCATCAATGATAAGAAGTTTCATTTTCTTCAAGACTCTTGAAACTTCAGAACACACATCTCCAGATAACTTGTTGTAATGCAATTTATTATCATGCTCAACTGGCAGCATCAGTAAATGATGTAGAGTAATCCCTTTAATATTATGTGCAGCCAGACCAGTTGGAGCAGTTACAACACAAGACAGCGGTGAATCAGTCCTTTTCTGCAGATAACTTGCAATGGCTTTAATTAGAAAACTTTTTCCTGTCCCCGCTTCTCCACTTACGTACAGTCGGACAGGGTCAAATGATGTACATGAGCACTCTTTTTTCTCATGTCTGAATCCATGTTCAATCTGCTCTCTGACTTCATCATATATCTTTTTCTGCTCAACGTTTAGTTGCTTTACCAAATCTTCTAAGGTAACTCCATCCTCTTGAGCTTGTTTCATAGCTCTTTCCACCTCATCCATGGCAGTGGCAGCTTCATTTTGGATAATAGGTCCTCCTAGTGGATCCTGACACAATGAAGTAGAACTCTGACTATCTTGAGAACTGTCTCTAGCTATCTCTTCAGCAATTGTATTTTCTTGCTCCATTTCTTCATTCAACATTTGCAGATAATTTAGAAAAATAGGACATTCTATGGTATCCTTAGTTGCATTAAAAGAGTCTTCATAACAGAGAAAATCTCCAAGTAGTTCCTCTTCTGTACGCCATGGCTTAAAGAGTTGCAAAAGAGCTAAATAGTAAAATTCTCTTTTGTCTGGAGCTTCACAACTCAATTTTCGATGATTAATCAAATGGCCTTTTTTCTGCTTCACTAGAAATCCTTCATAGCCAATGACTGCATATTTTCCATTATTGATATCTTCTGTGATGTTCCTCTTATAACTGTAGTTTTTCAGAACTTCATACAAACAAGTGTTCTCAAGGTGAGTACTTCTATTTGGATAGTATGTATCCAACATATTTGTCTTCAAAATATCTGTACTGCTTGGTTCTTTCTCCACCAAATATTCAATTTCTTGTACAGATTTCAAAACTCGGTTTCGTGTTGCAGCAAGACCTAGACTCACCCAAATGATTGTTCTTGATTTGGCATAGAGACTTGCTGATGATAACCGATCAGAACATTCATATGCTCCAATTTCTCGATGCGACAACATCTTCAGACTGAAACTATATAATTTTTTGCTTAGACTCTTTTCATGTGAAATGTCCTCCCACATTTCCTTCAGTTCTGTCTTTTCTTTTTTGGTGATGTAAGATGTCACATATCGAGCCACAGCAATAGAGTTGTCAGCATCGAACTGAATATCCATGTTAGCATTCCACATGGACAAAATCACTGGGTTATAATCAATGATGTACTTAGATTCTTCATTTCTTTTCAAATGGTATGTATTTTTGGGAGATTTCCTCGTCACAGTATGTCGTAGAGATGACATCAAATTATTTACTCTTCCCTTAGAAATCACTGGTCGTGGAAATGCAAAACGACATTTCGTGTAGTACTTTTCCTTGTTTTTAAATTTTCGACGACAGTACTTTCCACAACGATGAGATTGAAAACGTAAAACTTGTTGCCTTAAACTGTTTTCTACAGTAGATTTTGGAACAGCACATGTTGAATACTCTTCAATGAAACTCATCACTGTTTCATCTGAATCTGATCCAAATTTGGGTGCATCTTTAATCCACAACAACATATGTATATGAGGAGCACCTCTCGCTTGATATTCCTTCCTCCAAAAGAAATCCAAAACCTCTCCAAGGGGAGGATTTTTTTTGTTGGTAATAAAAGACATCATAGCTTCAAATCTATGATTAAAATATCTGCAAACATTCACTGGATCCAAAGAACACAGTTCTCCAGGTGTTTTCAATTCTATATTTGGTATGTTTCCATTTGCCTCTCGTAGAAATTCAAGTAAGTCGTCCCATGCATACTCAGCACAGCTAAGAGTGAGGAACCATGTAGGAGTTCCTAAGTTTCTCAGCATACATTTCAATTCTCCATGACGACGGAACCAATACTCATTGGTTCCACGTTGACATGCCATGAGATTGATTAGCTGAGATTCCAAAATACTATCTTGCAGATTAACTTTCTCCATAAAGTCCCTTGCAGAAACATTTTGCAAATGAGCTCCACTTTTTAATATATGATTAACTGCATAAGAAAGCCCAGACAAATCACTTTTAAACAGTAGATGAAACAAATATGGAATGCATTGACGAAACCTTGGATCTTCAGCATATAATCTTAGAGTCCGGTATTCAGCTGCAGGAATTTGAACTGGTCGATCATCATATCGTCCACCACGACCTGTTGGAAATAATTGTGGAAAACAACGAGCTTCCAAACTTTCTTTCCATACACTAATGGGACTTCCTTTTGCTGCTTTCATTTGAAACAAGTCAAATGCATTTCCCATTACTTCTTTGGAATGCAAAGGATGAACAGTATAATGTTCATATATTTCTTCACTTCTAGACACATCAACTTTTTCAATTTGACCAACTGAACAATCACTGTCTTCTTCTGTAGCTGTTTCCTCTGCTCCAACACTTACATCTTTGTAGTACTCATTGTTTTTGACCAAATACAACGTTGCCTTTTTGACTTTTCTAACATCCACTAAATCTTGCTAGATTTTCTTACTCTTTGTCGGAACCCCATTAACTAGAATAACTAGAGGATCCTCTTCTACTCTTTCTACACCAATTGTATCAATATTTTTCTTTACATCTAGAGGCAAATAAACAACTCTTCCCTTTAATCCTCTCTGTAAATCTGATGGAGGCAATTTCCCTGTCTTAGGCTCCATGCGTACAATAGCCTGAAAAGGATGGACACATTGAATCAAAATAGATTCATAAGTATTTAGATCCATCAATTCAGAAGGAATATCTATCAACTGAAGATTATTATGAACTGCTCTAGCAGGCATTCTATTTTCATTTAATTTTTTTAAACAATAATTACAAATACGCTGATCAAAACTCAAATCAAAAGAATTCTCCACCAACAAATAACTTACAAATTCCTTCCATTCACTATTATTTTCCAATTCTCTTTTTGCATATAAATCAACTAACCTAGTCTGAATCTGATAATGAGTCCGTCGACAACACACACAAGTTAAACTAGGCCTTTCACTTGATTTCACCTTAAACTTGGTAATTTCCTCGTCAAACTTTTCTGTACTTGAAATTTGTCCATTATCTTCCACATTACCATCCATTACTATATCTATTTCTACACTGT
Organism: Lissotriton vulgaris; assembly: GCF_964263255.1. Classification (NCBI taxonomy): domain Eukaryota; kingdom Metazoa; phylum Chordata; class Amphibia; order Caudata; family Salamandridae; genus Lissotriton; species Lissotriton vulgaris. The sequence continues at coordinate 18,188 of NW_028254971.1, forward strand.
CCTCTTTGTTCCCAAAATAACAAAACTCAATTTCTTCACAAATAGTCTTCACATCCACTTCAGATCCATGCAAAAGAGCACTGTTTAACTGTTTAAGCTTAAGTGCTGGACTTTTTGCATAATACAACTTTCTCACTAATTTCCTCACCTTATTATGATGCACTGCTAACATCCTAAAATGATGAAAAACACTCTGACATACTTTTCTAGAAAGACAAGCTAGTGAATGCCCATGCAAACCTGTGCTTTCTCTCACTCTGCAAGGATCTAACTCTTGCAAGATCTTCATTTTTTGTTTGAGACTTTTCTTACTATATGTACGTAAGAAATTTCGAAGCAAATCGATTGAATCCTGTCGCACACTACAAATACTACTGCACTTCCATGTGTACACTGGACCCTTAGTACGTCTCCCTAAAACTTCATCAGCTAACACCTCTTCTGCATCTCTAGATACAAGTTTCTCTTTTTCCATCACACAACCATCTTTCACCTCATATGCTCGACCACTGGTGTCAACTGCATGCACCAAATCATTTTCCTGAAAGTAACTCTCCTCATTGAAAAACGGCTCAGAACTTGAACTATGCATCCATTCACCAGAAAATACTTCACAAAAATTACTCCGATTAATAATTCTTTTCCATCTACTGTTCGATTTGAAAACATCAATTGCCTTATTAAGTATCCTAATTCTATTGATTACTAAAATAAATAATTTTTTCTTAACTTCAAAAGCCTGATCAACAATCTTTTCTACACTTTTCTTTTTCTTGTAAAAAGCAGCTCTCAGTTTACTTTTCTTATCATTTTTTAGCAAATTTAAAACTACCCTATTGCGAAACATTCGCCTACGAATGTCCTTAAATTGATTTACCCTTCTATTGCTATCCATTCTCTTCTCTCCTGCTCCAATCGAGACATTTTTTGTGGGCCTCTCCTTCCTTTTTAGATTTGCTGACTTTTTCTGAATATTCACATTAGCAATATCATTTCTTTTTCTACGACATATGTTGTGAAGAAAAGAATTAATTGGCTTACCAGAAGCTTTTCTGGTGTTTTTTAAAGTAGTTGTTGTAGAGGATTCCATAAATTCTGTTGTTGATGTTCTCCTTTTACGTATGGTATTTTTGATAATTCTTTGCCTTGAAGGCATTTTTGCTTGCTTTTCAGAAGTTGATTTGAATCTGTTGTTCTGAAAAAAACACACATGAAAGACCACTATTAGCAAACAACAAAGTAATGTCAAAAAGCAAACAATATAAACAATAAATTGCAACATATTTAAGTTTATACAACAGCAACTCAGGGCCTTATTTATGAAGGCCTTGCACCACCAGTGCAACCCATATTAAAAGTGACATACCGGCGCCACAAGGCAATCATAAAAAAGGGCCAAATGAAAATACCAATCAATTGCACCCAAAAATCGTGTTTTTGAATAACATTTAAGAAACACTGCGCAGAACCTATGTACAACCACTCAATATCAGCAAACAAAGTCAGGGTCTTATTTATGAAGGCCTTGCGCCACAAGAGTGTCACTTATTTCCCATGTATAAAGTGATGCACCAGTTGCATAAGGCAATCATAAATAAGGGCCAAATGAAAATACCATTCATTTGCACCCAAAATCGTTTTTTGAATAACATTTAAAAAAAACTGCGCAGAACCTATGTACAAGCACAGAATATCACTTTTGAAACGTCTCTGTTTCCCCAAATACAAATCCTCTATCTTTCAAATGTTGATATCAAGCATTATCAAAAATCCAAAAACAAATCAACAGCAAACAAAGTCAGGGCCTTATTTATGAAGGCCTTGCGCCTCCAGTGCGTCACTTTTTACCCATGTTTAAAGTGATGCATCAGCTGCACAAGGCAATCATAAAAAAGGGCCAAATGAAAATACCAATCAATTGTACTCAAAAATCGTTTTTTGAATAACATTTAAGAAACACTGCGCAGAACCTATGTACAACCACTCAATATCAGCAAACAAAGTCAGGGCCTTATTTATGAAGGCCTTGCGCCACAAGAGTGTCACTTATTTCCCATGTATAAAGTGATGCACCAGTTGCATAAGGCTATCATAAATAAGGGCCAAATGAAAATACCATTCATTTGCACCCAAAATCGTTTTTTGAATAACATTTAAAAAACACTGCGCAGAACCTATGTACAAGCACAGAATATCACTTTTGGAACGTCACTGTTTCCCCAAATACAAATCCTCTATCTTTCAAATGTTGATATCAAGCATTATCAAAAATCCAAAAACAAATCAACAGCAAACAAAGTCATGGCCTTATTTATGAAGGCCTTGCCCCACCAGTGCGTCACTTATTACCCATGTTTAAAGTGATGCATCAGCTGCACAAGGCAATCATAAAAAAGGGCCAAATGAAAATACCAATCAATTGCACCCAAAAATCGTTTTTTGAATAACATTTAAGAAACACTGCGCAGAACCTATGTACAACCACTCAATATCAGCAAACAAAGTCAGGGCCTTATTTATGAAGGTCTTGCGCCACAAGAGTGTCACTTATTTCCCATGTATAAAGTGATACACCAGTTGCATAAGACAATCATAAATAAGGGCCAAATGTAAATACCATTCATTTGCACCCAAAATCGTTTTTTGATTAACATTTAAAAAACACTGCGCAGAACCTATGTACAAGCACAGAATATATCTTTTGAAACGTCACTGTTTCCCCAAATACTAATCCTCTATCTTTCAAATGTTGATATCAAGCATTATCAAAAATCCAAAAACAAATCAACAGCAAACAAAGTCAAGGCCTTATTTATGAAGGCCTTGCGCCTCCAGTGCGTCACTTATTACCCATGTTTAAAGTGATGCATCAGCTGCACAAGGCAATCATAAAAAAGGGCCAAATGAAAATACCAATCAATTGTACTCAAAAATCGTTTTTTGAATAACATTTAAGAAACACTGCGCAGAACCTATGTACAACCACTCAATATCAGCAAACAAAGTCAGGGCCTTATTTATGAAGGCCTTGCGCCACAAGAGTGTCACTTATTTCCCATGTATAAAGTGATGCACCAGTGGCATAAGGCAATCATAAATAAGGGCCAAATGAAAATACCATTCATTTGCACCCAAAATCGTTTTTTGAATAACATTTAAAAACACTGCGCAGAACCTAAGTACAAGCACAGAATATCACTTTTGAAACGTCACTGTTTCCCCAAATACAAATCCTCTATCTTTCAAATGTTGATATCAAGCATTATCAAAAATCCAAAAACAAATCAACAGCAAACAAAGTCAGGGCCTTATTTATGAAGGCCTTGCCCCACCAGTGCGTCACTTATTACCCATGTTTAAAGTGATGCATCAGCTGCACAAGGCAATCATAAAAACGGGCCAAATGAAAATACTAATCAATTGCACCCAAAAATCGTTTTTGAATAACATTTAAGAAACACTGCGCAGAACCTATGTACAACCACTCAATATCAGCAAACAAAGTCAGGGCCTTATTTATGAAGGCCTTGCGCCACAAGAGTGTCACTTATTTCCCATGTATAAAGTGATGCACCAGTTGCATAAGGCAATCATAAATAAGGGCCAAATGAAAATACCATTCATTTCCACCCAAAATCGTTTTTTGAATAACATTTAAAAAAACACTGCGCAGAACCTATGTACAAGCACAGAATATCACTTTTGAAACGTCACTGTTTCCCAAAATACAAATCCTCTATCTTTCAAATGTTGATATCAAGCATTATCAAAAATCCAAAAACAAATCAACAGCAAACAAAGTCAGGGCCTTATTTATGAAGGCCTTGCGCCACCAGAGTGTCACTTATTTCCCATGATTAAAGTGATGCATCAGCTGCACAAGGCAATCATAAAAAAGGGCCAAATGAAAATACCAATCAATTGCACCCAAAAATCGTTTTTTGAATAACATTTAAGAAACACTGCGCAGAACCTATGTACAACCACTCAATATCAGCAAACAAAGTCAGGGCCTTATTTATGAAGGTCTTGCGCCACAAGAGTGTCACTTATTTCCCATGTATAAAGTGATACACCAGTTGCATAAGACAATCATAAATAAGGCCCAAATGTAAATACCATTCATTTGCACCCAAAATCGTTTTTTGAATAACATTTAAAAAACACTGCGCAGAACCTATGTACAAGCATAGAATATTAACGGTGGGCGGCCAGCTACGCTCCGTCTGCGGAGTGTGCGTAGTGCCGCCCACTCCGCATTTTGCGGAGCTGGCGGAGCCAGGTGGCACTACGCACGCTCCGCAGACGGAGCGTAGCTGGCCGCCACCCGCCTCCCTCCCGCCCTCCCTAAATACTTTAAAATAAAGGAACGCAATAATTTTAAAAGCACTTACCTTGCCGCCGCTGGCCGCCGCGTTCCCCGGGGCTCGTTATCTTCCGTCTTCCGTATTTTGCAGTAATGCGCATGCGCGGACGGCCGCGCATGCGCAATATTGAAAAATACGGAAGACGGAAGATAACGAGCCCCGGGGAACACGGCGGCCAGCGGCGGCAAGGTAAGTGCTTTTAAAATTATTGCGTTCCTTTATTTTAAAGTATTTAGGGAGGGCGGGAGGGAGGCGGGTGGCGGGGCTGGCGGCCAGTGGTTTTGCGGAGTGGGGCTACGCGGAGTGCGGAGGTGGGCGTAGTTTCTCGCCCACTTTGCGTAGCTCCGCGAAGCCCCACTCCGCGAACTCCGCCCAGGGTTATAGAATATCACTTTTGAAACGTCACTGTTTCCCAAAAAACAAATCCTCTATCTTTCAAATGTTGATATCAAGCATTATCAAAAATCCAAAAACAAATCAACAGCATACAAAGTCAGGGCCTTATTTATGAAGGCCTTGCGCCACCAGTGCGTCACTTATTACCCATGTATAAAGTGATACACCAGTTGCATAAGACAATCATGAATAAGGGCCAAATGAAAATACCATTCATTTCCACCCAAAATCGTTTTTTTAATAACATTTAAAAAACACTCCGCAGAACCTATGTACAAGCACAGAATATCACTTTTGAAACGTCACTGTTTCCCGAAATACAAATCCTCTATCTTTCAAATGTTGATATCAAGCATTATCAAAAATCCAAAAACAAATCAACAGCAAACAAAGTCAGGGCCTTATTTATGAAGGCCTTGCGCCACCAGTGCGTCACTTATTTCCCATGTTTAAAGTGATGCATCAGCTGCACAAGGCAATCATAAAAAAGGGCCAAATGAAAATACCAATCAATTGCAACCAAAAATCGTTTTTTGAATAACATTTAAGAAACACTGCGCAGAACCTATGTACAACCACTCAATATCAGTAAACAAAGTCAGGGCCTTATTTATGAAGGCCTTGCGCCCCAAGAGTGTCACTTATTTCACATGTATAAAGTGATGCACCAGTTGCATAAGGCAATCATAAATAAGGGCCAAATGAAAATACCATTCATTTGCACCCAAAATCGTTTTTTGAATAACATTTAAAAAACACTACGCAGAACCTATGTACAAGCACAGAATATCACTTTTGAAACGTGACTGTTTCCCCAAATACAAATCCTCTATCTTTCAAATGTTGATATCAAGCATTATCAAAAATCCAAAAACAAATCAACAGCAAACAAAGTCAGGGCCTTATTTATGAAGGCCTTGTGCCTCCAGTGCGTCACTTATTACCCATGTTTAAAGTGATGCATCAGCTGCACAAGGCAATCATAAAAAAGGGCCAAATGCAAATACCAATCAATTGCACCCAAAAATCGTTTTTTGAATAACATTTAAGAAACACTGCGCAGAACCTATGTACAACCACTCAATATCAGCAAACAAAGTCAGGGCCTTATTTATGAAGGTCTTGCGCCACAAGAGTGTCACTTATTTCCCATGTATAAAGTGATACACCAGTTGCATAAGACAATCATAAATAAGGGCCAAATGTAAATACCATTCATTTGCACCCAAAATCGTTTTTTGATTAACATTTAAAAAACACTGCGCAGAACCTATGTACAAGCACAGAATATCACTTTTGAAACGTCACTGTTTCCCCAAATACAAATCCTCTATCTTTCAAATGTTGATATCAAGCATTATCAAAAATCCAAAAACAAATCAACAGCAAACAAAGTCAGGGCCTTATTTATGAAGGCCTTGCCCTACCAGTGCGTCACTTATTATCCATGTTTAAAGTGATGCATCAGCTGCACAAGGCAATCATAAAAACGGGCCAAATGAAAATACTAATCAATTGCACCCAAAAATCGTTTTTGAATAACATTTAAGAAACACTGCGCAGAACCTATGTACAACCACTCAATATCAGCAAACAAAGTCAGGGCCTTATTTATGAAGGCCTTGCGCCACAAGAGTGTCACTTATTTCCCATGTATAAAGTGATGCACCAGTTGCATAAGGCAATCATAAATAAGGGCCAAATGAAAATACCATTCATTTCCACCCAAAATCGTTTTTTGAATAACATTTAAAAAAACACTGCGCAGAACCTATGTACAAGCACAGAATATCACTTTTGAAACGTCACTGTTTCCCAAAATACAAATCCTCTATCTTTCAAATGTTGATATCAAGCATTATCAAAAATCCAAAAACAAATCAACAGCAAACAAAGTCAGGGCCTTATTTATGAAGGCCTTGCGCCACCAGAGTGTCACTTATTTCCCATGATTAAAGTGATGCATCAGCTGCAGCAGGCAATCATAAAAAAGGGCCAAATGAAAATACCAATCAGTTGCACCCAAAAATCGTTTTTTGAATAACATTTAAGAAACACTGCGCAGAACCTATGTACAACCACTCAATATCAGCAAACAAAGTCAGGGCCTTATTTATGAAGGTCTTGCGCCACAAGAGTGTCACTTATTTCCCATGTATAAAGTGATACACCAGTTGCATAAGACAATCATAAATAAGGGCCAAATGTAAATACCATTCATTTGCACCCAAAGTCGTTTTTTGAATAACATTTAAAAAACACTGCACAGAACCTATGTACAAGCATAGAATATCACTTTTGAAACGTCACTGTTTCCCAAAATACAAATCCTCTATCTTTCAAATGTTGATATCAAGCATTATCAAAAATCCAAAAACAAATCAACAGCAAACAAAGTCAGGGCCTTATTTATGAAGGCCTTGCGCCACCAGTGCGTCACTTATTACCCATGTATAAAGTGAATCACCAGTTGCATAAGACAATCATAAATAAGGGCCAAATGAAAATACCATTCATTTGCACCCAAAATCGTTTTTTGAATAACATTTAAAAAACACTCCGCAGAACCTATGTACAAGCACAGAATATCACTTTTGAAACGTCACTGTTTCCCGAAATACAAATCCTCTATCTTTCAAATGTTGATACCAAGCATTATCAAAAATCCAAAAACAAATCAACAGCAAACAAAGTCAGGGCCTTATTTATGAAGGCCTTGCGCCACCAGTGCGTCACTTATTTCCCATGTTTAAAGTGATGCATCAGCTGCACAAGGCAATCATAAAAAAGGGCCAAATGAAAATACCAATCAATTGCACCCAAAAATCGTTTTTTGAATAACATTTAAGAAACACTGCGCAGAACCTATGTACAACCACTCAATATCAGTAAACAAAGTCAGGGCCTTATTTATGAAGGCCTTGCGCCACAAGAGTGTCACTTATTTCACATGTATAAAGTGATGCACCAGTTGCATAAGGCAATCATAAATAAGGGCCAAATGAAAATACCATTCATTTGCACCCAAAATCGTTTTTTGAATAACATTTAAAAAACACTACGCAGAACCTATGTACAAGCACAGAATATCACTTTTGAAACGTGACTGTTTCCCCAAATACAAATCCTCTATCTTTCAAATGTTGATATCAAGCATTATCAAAAATCCAAAAACAAATCAACAGCAAACAAAGTCAGGGCCTTATTTATGAAGGCCTTGCGCCTCCAGTGCGTCACTTATTACCCATGTTTAAAGTGATGCATCAGCTGCACAAGGCAATCATAAAAACGGGCCAAATGAAAATACTAATCAATTGCACCCAAAAATCGTTTTTGAATAACATTTAAGAAACACTGCGCAGAACCTATGTACAACCACTCAATATCAGCAAACAAAGTCAGGGCCTTATTTATGAAGGCCTTGCGCCACAAGAGTGTCACTTATTTCCCATGTATAAAGTGATGCACCAGTTGCATAAGGCAATCATAAATAAGGGCCAAATGAAAATACCATTCATTTCCACCCAAAATCGTTTTTTGAATAACATTTAAAAAAACACTGCGCAGAACCTATGTACAAGCACAGAATATCACTTTTGAAACGTCACTGTTTCCCAAAATACAAATCCTCTATCTTTCAAATGTTGATATCAAGCATTATCAAAAATCCAAAAACAAATCAACAGCAAACAAAGTCAGGGCCTTATTTATGAAGGCCTTGCGCCACCAGAGTGTCACTTATTTCCCATGATTAAAGTGATGCATCAGCTGCAGCAGGCAATCATAAAAAAGGGCCAAATGAAAATACCAATCAGTTGCACCCAAAAATCGTTTTTTGAATAACATTTAAGAAACACTGCGCAGAACCTATGTACAACCACTCAATATCAGCAAACAAAGTCAGGGCCTTATTTATGAAGGTCTTGCGCCACAAGAGTGTCACTTATTTCCCATGTATAAAGTGATACACCAGTTGCATAAGACAATCATAAATAAGGGCCAAATGTAAATACCATTCATTTGCACCCAAAGTCGTTTTTTGAATAACATTTAAAAAACACTGCACAGAACCTATGTACAAGCATAGAATATCACTTTTGAAACGTCACTGTTTCCCAAAATACAAATCCTCTATCTTTCAAATGTTGATATCAAGCATTATCAAAAATCCAAAAACAAATCAACAGCAAACAAAGTCAGGGCCTTATTTATGAAGGCCTTGCGCCACCAGTGCGTCACTTATTACCCATGTATAAAGTGAATCACCAGTTGCATAAGACAATCATAAATAAGGGCCAAATGAAAATACCATTCATTTGCACCCAAAATCGTTTTTTGAATAACATTTAAAAAACACTCCGCAGAACCTATGTACAAGCACAGAATATCACTTTTGAAACGTCACTGTTTCCCGAAATACAAATCCTCTATCTTTCAAATGTTGATACCAAGCATTATCAAAAATCCAAAAACAAATCAACAGCAAACAAAGTCAGGGCCTTATTTATGAAGGCCTTGCGCCACCAGTGCGTCACTTATTTCCCATGTTTAAAGTGATGCATCAGCTGCACAAGGCAATCATAAAAAAGGGCCAAATGAAAATACCAATCAATTGCACCCAAAAATCGTTTTTCGAATAACATTTAAGAAACACTGCGCAGAACCTATGTACAACCACTCAATATCAGTAAACAAAGTCAGGGCCTTATTTATGAAGGCCTTGCGCCACAAGAGTGTCACTTATTTCACATGTATAAAGTGATGCACCAGTTGCATAAGGCAATCATAAATAAGGGCCAAATGAAAATACCATTCATTTGCACCCAAAATCGTTTTTTGAATAACATTTAAAAAACACTACGCAGAACCTATGTACAAGCACAGAATATCACTTTTGAAACGTGACTGTTTCCCCAAATACAAATCCTCTATCTTTCAAATGTTGATATCAAGCATTATCAAAAATCCAAAAACAAATCAACAGCAAACAAAGTCAGGGCCTTATTTATGAAGGCCTTGCGCCTCCAGTGCGTCACTTATTACCCATGTTTAAAGTGATGCATCAGCTGCACAAGGCAATCATAAAAAAGGGCCAAATGCAAATACCAATCAATTGCACCCAAAAATCGTTTTTTGAATAACATTTAAGAAACACTGCGCAGAACCTATGTACAACCACTCAATATCAGCAAACAAAGTCAGGGCCTTATTTATGAAGGCCTTGCGCCACAAGAGTGTCACTTATTTCCCATGTATAAAGTGATGCACCAGTTGCATAAGGCAATCATAAATAAGGGCCAAATGAAAATACCATTCATTTCCACCCAAAATCGTTTTTTGAATAACATTTAAAAAACACTGCGCAGAACCTATGTACAAGCATAGAATATCACTTTTGAAACGTCACTGTTTCCCAAAATACAAATCCTCTATCTTTCAAATGTTGATATCAAGCATTATCAAAAATCCAAAAACAAATCAACAGCAAACAAAGTCAGGGCCTTATTTATGAAGGCCTTGCGCCACCAGTGCGTCACTTATTACCCATGTATAAAGAGATACACCAGTTGCATAAGACAATCATAAATAAGGGCCAAATGAAAATACCATTCATTTGCACCCAAAATCGTTTTTTGAATAACATTTAAAAAACACTCCGCAGAACCTATGTACAAGCACAGAATATCACTTTTGAAACGTCACTGTTTCCCGAAATACAAATCCTCTATCTTTCAAATGTGGATATCAAGCATTATCAAAAATCCAAAAACAAATCAACAGCAAACAAAGTCAGGGCCTTATTTATGAAGGCCTTACGCCACCAGTGCGTCACTTATTTCCCATGTTTAAAGTGATGCATCAGCTGCACAAGGCAATCATAAAAAAGGGCCAAATGAAAATACCAATCAATTGCACCCAAAAATCGTTTTTTGAATAACATTTAAGAAACACTTCGCAGAACCTATGTACAACCACTCAATATCAGTAAACAAAGTCAGGGCCTTATGTATGAAGGCCTTGCGCCACAAGAGTGTCACTTATTTCACATGTATAAAGTGATGCACCAGTTGCATAAGGCAATCATAAATAAGGGCCAAATGAAAATACCATTCATTTCCACCCAAAATCGTTTTTTGAATAACATTTAAAAAACACTGCGCAGAACCTATGTACAAGCACAGAATATCACTTTTGAAACGTCACTGTTTCCCCAAATACAAATCCTCTATCTTTCAAATGTTGATATCAAGCATTATCAAAAATCCAAAAACAAATCAACAGCAAACAAAGTCAGGGCCTTATTTATGAAGGCCTTGCGCCACCAGTGCGTCACTTATTACCCATGTTTAAAGTGATGCATCAGCTGCACAAGGCAATCATAAAAAAGGGCCAAATGCAAATACCAATCAATTGCACCCAAAAATCGTTTTTTGAATAACATTTAAGAAACACTGCGCAGAACCTATGTACAACCACTCAATATCAGCAAACAAAGTCAGGGCCTTATTTATGAAGGCCTTGCGCCACAAGAGTGTCACTTATTTCCCATGTATAAAGTGATGCACCAGTTGCATAAGGCAATCATAAATAAGGGCCAAATGAAAATACCATTCATTTGCACCCAAAATCGTTTTTTGAATAACATTTAAAAAACACTGCGCAGAACCTATGTACAAGCACAGAATATCACTTTTGAAACGTCACTGTTTCCCCAAATACAAATCCTCTATCTTTCAAATGTTGATATCAAGCATTATCAAAAATCCAAAATCAAATCAACAGCAAACAAAGTCAGGGCCTTATTTATGAAGGCCTTGCGCCACCAGTGCGTCACTTATTACCCATGTTTAAAGTGATGCATCAGCTGCACAAGGCAATCATAAAAAAGGGCCAAATGCAAATACCAATCAATTGCACCCAAAAATCGTTTTTTGAATAACATTTTAGAAACACTGCGCAGAACCTATCTACAACCACTCAATATCAGCTTTGAAACATCACTGTGTCCCAAAATACAAATGCACTATCTTGCATATGTTCATAATAAGTATTATCAAAAAGCAAATAACAAATCAACAGCCAACAAACTCAGGGCCTTATTTATGAAGGCCTTGCGCCAGAGAGCGTCACTTATTTCCCATGTACAAAGTGATGCACCAGTTGCACAAGGCAATCATAAAAAAGGGCCAGATGAAAATACCATTCATTTGCACCCAAAATCGTTTTTTGTATAACATTTTAGAAACACAACACAGGACTTATATACTAGCATACAATTTGACTTCTGAAACATAACTATCTGCTTCCAAATATTCTCCATAGAGCAAACAAGTCTCTATCTAAATTAAATAAATCATTACTTACCTTTACAAATGCTTTGGGAGATTGAAAACAGTGTCAGACACACACACCAATTTCTCTTTAGCAGAGCAAAAAGTGTGCACTCAATACACTGAAACCAAGACTGGCATAGAAAATCTCTAACTTTGTACACATATGCCTTAATTCAACCAATCAAAAGTCTTCCCTCACTATTTTCAAACCAACACCCTTCCCCCTCTCAGATCTTTCTATCTGTTACCATAGCAACTCCCTCCTAACTGAACTCTCAGGTTCAAAAGTTTATTGTACAATGTTGCAAATTACCTCAGCAAGGATGTTTGACCTCTCAATACACAAGCTTATCCAGGGTATTTTTGCTTTTAGTGACTTTTTTTTAACCATTCAAATTGCTTCTTTCACACAACACAACCATGCACCCTAACTTTCAGTTTTCAACTATCTGAATCCACCAATCATTGCTTGTGATTCAAGAGCAGTGAAACTCCAGAATTATTTTTTTGTAAACTCCTACTGTTCCAACTGCCATTTCATTCCTTCACTTCATCTGACTGCACCAGAACCTTCTCACATCATGTATTCTGTATGGATTATAGGACATAGCTACATCCACTGGGCTCAAAGGTATGCAGCAAGCCGAAATTATCACAACCTTGATTTATCAAATGTGGAAATCAAGTGGATAGGCCAGAGAGGATTAAGATGTTATCAATTGATACCATTGGTGAAAACCTTTTTGCATCTGCCAAGCCCTGGCCTCTTAATAGTGCACTGTGGTGGAAATGATTTGGGCACTATGACTGGGGTTGGTCTGGAAATGCTCTTAAAGGACACCTTTCATCAATTGATGATACTTTTTCCACAAACTGCCTTGGTATATTCAAATATATGCCAAAGACAGAAATGGAACTGGTCCAACCAATTTTGTCCACAATTTGAGAAAGCACGGAAACATGTGAATAAATCTGTTTCTGCTTACATGAGAGACTGTGGAATGGGTTCAATATACAATAACAACTTGCGTTACAACATGCAAGACATCTACAGAGGAGATGGTGTGCACTTCTCAGATGAGGGAAATAGAATATTCCTCCTGAATTTAAGACTGTGCATTGGAACCTAACTCAACCACAGAACCTAAAAGCTCTTTTCAGAGCTACCCTACCTCTGATCATTCAAAACGTTCATATTTTTCTAACTTTTTTCACTATTTTTCACCAAAGAATTTTTTTTTTTAAACGTTTATGAGCCTCCTAAGCCCCTCTCAGAAAACCTAGAGGGTCGAGAAGTCTCTACTATGCCCCCTTCTAGCCATACCAAACATTGTTTGCCCTCCATCTTGTGTCTCGATTGTACCGAAACACAAAATGGAGGACTCCCGTAACGCTGCCGATGCGCGTATCGGAGCGCGCACCTGTAAGCGCTCCATAAAAAAAGGTGGGAAAGTAATTTTCAGAAAAACCACTGGAGACACTTTCATCAAATAGAGAATAAGCCTTACTACATAGCAGTCCCTACCATTTGCCCAAATTTGGTGGAATTCCATTGAGACATTTAGGCTACAGGCCTGTCTAAATATCCTGAGGTAAATTACATGACAAAAACACATATGAAATGTTAGAATTTACAACCAATTAAAAAGTTTCTTTCATTTTTTACGATTATTTCCTGACATTTGATTGGTTATGTACAAAAATATATATAAAAGAAGAGAGGGAAACACAGCCATTTTTACTACTGCTTCCAGAAGTACATTTGAAAACAAATAACGCTGACAACTTCAACTGATTTCTCCAAGGTAAGTTGTTATTTTGGAAAGTGAAGTATGTTGTGCACTTTAAGTTAATTTGAGAAAAAAATATTCTGCTAGTTATATACTATCCCTCTGTAATAGTTATAGATTGAAATAGACTTCTGTGTAATAGTTATGGATTGAGTTAGGCTTCTCTCGTATAATTATGAATTTACTTAGGCTTAATCACATGCACTTTTTAATAACTCTACTTCCTGCCTGAAACCATACACTGCCCAAAAATTACTTGACTGTTAAAAACTCAAAAGTACCTGTCTAAACTTAAACCCAACAGTACCCTAACTCTACTAATATAGTTAATTTTTATGCAATTTTCAGAAAGAAAATGGAAGGAGAAAAACAAGCAAATGTTACTTCTATCGAAGTAAAAGTGGAAAATCCAGAAGAGCAAAAAGATAAAGTTGATTTCATGGATGACTCTTTGGATCAACAGTTTATAGAATGTTTGGAACAAATGGAATCATGTACTTATAATTATGAGGAAATACCGGACAATATTATGTTACAAGTTTTATTAAATTATGAAAAAGAATCAGAGGAATAAATTTATATTTAATAATTTTAAATAGTTTGAGACAATATTCATTTTTATATGTAATTCATGAAGTATTACCAAAATAATTATGTTATAAAATGAGACTTATAGTATACTGTGCAACTTTTTTTCTGTTACATAGTAAGTTTACTCATAGTTACTACCTTTCTCCAACTATATTATCTCCTATGTATATTTTACACCTCTTTTTCATCATAAGGGATCAGGATAGACTACCCATGATCCCCTAGAAATTCTCAGGGAGTGCTTAAAAGATCTGTTTCTGCTTTCAAGACAGACTATGTTATGGATTCCATATACCACAAAAACTTCAATAACAACATGCAAGATATCTACAGAGGAGATGGTGTACATTAAATTTAAGTCTCTGCATTGGTACCTACATGTAGGTACTTACATAAAATAAAAAAAAACAAAAAAACAATTAATAAACATACAATTTTTTAAAGTGATTTTTTTCCCATAGTGCGCTCCCCAGTGCGCGTACTGGGCGCTTCCCCCGCGAAAATCGAAAAAAATAAAAATAAATTTGAGACCCCGCGGGGCCCTTTAATGGCCCCCACATCAAACCTAGGGGGACAGGGGGTGTCTACTCTGCCCCCTTATGGTCTTTTACCCCTTTGTTTTGGCCACCTCTCATGTCTCGATCCTACTGAGACACAAGATGGTGGCCGCTGCGGACTGTTTAGAATGTTTACAGACAACCGACAGCCAATCAGCTTTCCGTGCGCAAGTCGCGTGGCGCGCTTTGAGCGCTCCCCGGTGCGCGTACCGGGGCGCGACTCTAGATATATATATTTTTTTGAACCTAAATTACTCAAAATCCACTGGAGCACATATCCTGAGACATAGCAAAGGCACATCGGGCTACCAGTCCCTACAATTTTGCCAAGTTTGGTGTAAATACATTCAGCCGTTCGGGCTAAAAGTGAAATCGACCGCCCTATGGAAATTAACATGGGGAAAACGCGTTTTGGGACCCCCTTTTATCTCGGCCCCCGATTGACAAATCCCCCCCAAACTTTCAGGGAAGGACCGGAGCTCCGCGAGGCCATTTTGAGGAAATTTTCAGGCAGATTCGTCAACCGGCTCCAAAGTTATTCCAAATAGAATTTTGAGATTTAACATTGAAAAAAATCCTAACTATAACTACCTACTGGCGACCGCCAGTAGGTAATATATACATATATATATATATATATATATATATATATATATATATATATATATATATATATATATATTCACTGAAAAAACCATAGGTTATAGACCATATATAGTTAGGAATTCGCATTTACAAAACCTTATTTTACTCACACAAAACCATTGAAATTCCATATATAGTTAGTTGCACTAACTATATATCGCGCACCCGCAATCCACTGCTAATGATGTCACATATTACATCATTCATGACATGGTCAGTGACATCACTGATGACATCACTGATGACATCTCAAATGACATCACTGATGACATCTCAAATGACATCACTGATGACATCACTGATGACATCTCATTTGACATTACTGATCACATCACTGATGATATCATTCATGTAAACAGACACTCACAGACTGTCACTCATCCATGGAGTTACTCACACACCTAGTCAGTCATGCAAAGGATCAATCACACCTCCATTTCCTCAACTATACAGTTATACAAACTTTACTTATTCAAACATATACTAACACATATTTACTCTCTTATACAATCCCTGATACAAGTTGACAATGATCCATACAGCCACTCACACATTCACTGGCTCTTATGCACAGTTATTTATATATGTCAACTCTCACATGTACTGTGTTTTACATATGTACTTACTTTGACATGTAGCACTGAGATATCCATTCACTCACCAATACACTCATGCACACAGTCAACCGCCCATACAGCTGTTTCCACATGCACTTTTGAAACCATACATCTAGTGAATCAACTGCTCACACATCTATGCACAGAGTCATACACCTCCCAGCCACCCACACACACACTCAGTCTCCCATACAAATACTTGGGCAACCAATCAATAACCCATATAGTTACTCATATAGCTACTTATCAACACATGCAACAGTTTACAGAACAACAGACATAATGATGCACAAGCTAAGACAGTTCAGTCACTAACCCATGCACTCAGTGAGACACATTTAATCACTCACTCATACAGTCAGTCATGCACCTACTAAATCCTTCATCCAGACACTTATACATCCACTCATTCTTCAATATGTAAGACATATTTTAACTTTACAGAAACATACAGTCACTGGATGTTGTCATCAGTGATGTCATCAGTGATGTCACTGACCATGTCATGAATGATGTAATATGTGACATCATCAGCAGGGATTGCGGGTGCGCGATATATAGTTAGTGCAACTAACTATATATGGAATTTCAATGGTTTTGTGTGAGTAAAATAAGGTTTTGTAAATGCGAATTCCTAACTATATATGGTCTATAACCTATGGTTTTTTCAGTGAATTTTCAAGGTTTTGTAAATGCTAATTCCTAACTATATATGGTCTATAACCTATGGTTTTTTCAGTGAATTTTCAAGGTTTTGTAAATGCTAATTCCTAACTATATATGGTCTATAACCTATGGTTTTTTCAGTGAATATATATATATATACATACATATATAAACATATATCATCTGTATATCTATATAAATACAAACATAAATGCATGCATACATATACATATATGCATACAGATGCATGTTATTTACATGAAAGTTGAAAAAACACTAATAAAAACAAAGCTAAAAAGCCACCTCATTACAAACAGAATGGCTTTAACTTAAACGAGGGAGAGATCTATTGCATTTTCAATGCTTGTTTACTTTGGTTCCATCAAGAAGGCATTCAGATGTGTCACACATTTGCCATAAATTCTGAATGTTAGCACTCTAGTTGCACATTAGATCACTGTAGTAAAGCTACTGCTCACCAGGGACGTCTGCTGCTGGTATTCAAAGTGCATGTTTCAGTCTGCATGTCAGAATTTTTTTAATGAAATAGAAGAGGATTTGAGAAGTCACTCAAAATGATCCCTAATTTTTCTTTCTGAAGCACTAATCATACTTTCTATGGCAAAATTTACCCCCTCATGTTGTTCCTTTTTAAATTGAGTGTTTTCAGACTTACCACTTCATTCCAATCAAGATGGCTTCTGGTGTGCCATACTTTTGTCATAAGTAAGACTGTTAGCGCTCTAGTTGTTCTTTAGAACACTCTGGGACATTCTGTCATTGGGCTATACTTGGGGTACATCTGGGTGATATTTGGGCTACATTTAGGCTCTTTTGTCTCTGGTGGCCATCTTGGGAGACTGTATGTCAGAATTTTTTTATGAAATTGAAGAGGGTTTGAGAAGTCACTCAAAATGTGCCCTAATTTTTCTTTCTGCAGCACTAATCATAATTCATATGGCAAAATATACCCCCTCATTTTGTTCCTTTTTAAATTAAATGTTTTAAGAGTTACCACTTTATTCCAATCAAGATGGCTTCAGGTGTGCCATACCTTTGTAATAAGTAGGACTGTTAGCGCTCTAGTTGTTCTTTAGAACACTCTGGGACATTCTGTCATTGGGCTATACTTGGGCTACATCTGGGTGATATTTGGGCTACATTTGGGCTCTTTTGTCTCTGGTGGCCATTTTGGGAGACTGCATGTCAGAATTTTTTAATGAAATAGAAGAGGATTTGAAAAGTCACTCAAAATGTGCCCTAATTTTTCTTTCTGCAGCACTAATAATACCTTCTATTGCATAATATACCCCCTCATTTTGTTCCTTTTTAAATTAAATGTTTTAAGATTTACCACTTTATTCCCATCACGATGGCTCCAGGTGTGCTATACCTTTGTAATACGTAGGACTGTTAGCGCTCTAGTTGTTCTTTAGAACACTTTAGGAGGCTGCAGTAGAGCACAAAGGAATCAACTGACAGTCTCTGTCCTTGTTGGATGTACATGTTTTACTGAGAATGTCAGACTTCATTTTCACATGACTGAGAAAGATAATGTGAATTTACAGAAAATATGCTTTCAGTTTAGCTTATAGATCCCCTTCCAAACCACTGTGGGAAAATCATGAGATATTAGTTTTCTTTTAAACAATATTCATGATATCACAGCAGAAGGCTTTTTCACATGGTAAAATCACCTTAGAACCCACCACAATTCCTAAAACTAGTATGGTACCATCAACAAATGATTTATAATGTAACTAAAGTCCTAAAACCCTCTATTAACTACAATGCTTTTTAATGAGGTGCTATCATGTATATTGGTCCCAAGATGGCTGCCAACACTTCTTGGATGAAGTGCTGACAGCCAATCAGATCAGATGTGTGGTTAGGCTCCGCCCAGATATATATATTTTTTTGAACCTAAATTACTCAAAATCCACTGGAGCACATATATTGAGACCTAGCAAAGGCACATCGGGCTAACAGTCCCTACAATTTTGCCAAGTTTCGTGCAAATCCATTCAGCCGTTCGAGCTAAAAGTGAGGCCAACCGCCCTACGGAAATTAACATGGGAAAAACGCGTTTTGGGACCCCCCTTTTTTCTCGGCCCCCCCTTGATGAACCCCCCCCCCCCAAATTGTCAGGGGCTGCTCAGAAACAAAATGTTAAATTTTTCTGAAAATTTCAGCCAATTCCGTCCACAAACGCCAAAGTTATTAGACATAGAATTTTCAAAAATCCCATAGAGAAAAAATCCTAACTATATATACCTACTGGCGACCGCCAGTAGGTAATATATATATATATATATATATATATTCACTGAAAAAACCATAGGTTATAGACCATATATAGTTAGGAATTCGCATTTACAAAACCTTATTTTACTCACACAAAACCATTGAAATTCCATATATAGTTAGTTGCACTAACTATATATCGCGCACCCGCAATCCACTGCTGATGATGTCACATATTACATCATTCATGACATGGTCAGTGACATCACTGATGACATCACTGATGACATCTCAAATGACATCACTGATGACATCTCAAATGACATCACTGATGACATCTCATTTGACATTACTGATCACATCACTGATGATATCATTCATGTGATAATACGATGAACCTCTTCAGACTCTAATATAACCTTAGATACAATCAGTGTAAACAGACACTCACAGACTGTCACTCATCCATGGAGTTACTCACACACCTAGTCAGTCATGCAAAGAATCAATCACACCTCCATTTCCTCAACTATACAGTTATACAAACTTTACTTATTCAAACATATACTAACACATATTTACTCTCTTATACAATCCCTGATACAAGTTCACAATGATCCATACAGCCACTCACACATTCACTGGCTCTTATGCACAGTTATTTATATATGTCAACTCTCACATGTACTGTGTTTTACATATGTACTTACTTTGACATGTAGCACTGAGATATCCATTCACTCACCAATACACTCATGCACACAGTCAACCACCCATACAGCTGTTTCCACATGCACTTTTGAAACCATACATCTAGTGAATCAACTGCTCACACATCTATGCACAGAGTCATACACCTCCCAGCCACCCACACACACACTCAGTCTCCCATACAAATACTTGGGCAACCAATCAATAACCCATATAGTTACTCATATAGCTACTTATCAACACATGCAACAGTTTACAGAACAACAGACATAATGATGCACAAATTAAGACAGTTTAGTCACTAACCCATGCACTCAGTGAGACACATTTAATCACTCACTCATACAGTCAGTCATGCACCTACTAAATCCTTCATCCAGACACTTATACATCCACTCATTCTTCAATATGTAAGACATATTTTAACTTTACAGAAACATACAGTCACTGGATGTTGTCATCAGTGATGTCATCAGTGATGTCATTTGAGATGTCATCAGTGATGTCATCAGTGATGTCACTGACCATGTCATGAATGATGTAATATGTGACATCATCAGCAGTGGATTGCGGGTGCGCAATATATAGTTAGTGCAACTAACTATATATGGAATTTCAATGGTTTTGTGTGAGTAAAATAAGGTTTTGTAAATGCGAATTCCTAACTATATATGGTCTATAACCTATGGTTTTTTCAGTGAATTTTCAAGGTTTTGTAAATGCTAATTCCTAACTATATATGGTCTATAACCTATGGTTTTTTCAGTGAATTTTCAAGGTTTTGTAAATGCTAATTCCTAACTATATATGGTCTATAACCTATGGTTTTTTCAGTGAATATATATATATACATACATATATAAACATATATCATCTGTATATCTATATAAATACAAACATAAATGCATGCATACATATACTTATATGCATACAGATGCATGTTATTTACATGAAAGTTGAAAAAACACTAATAAAAGCAAAGCTAAAAAGCCACCTCATTACAAACAGAATGGCTTTAACTTAAACGAGGGCGAGATCTATTGCATTTTCAATGCTTGTTTACTTTGGTTCCATCAAGAAGGCATTCAGATGTGTCACACATTTGCCATAAATTCTGAATGTTAGCACTCTAGTTGCACATTAGATCACTGTAGTAAAGCTACTGCTCACCAGGGACGTCTGCTGCTGGTATTCAAAGTGCATGTTTCAGTCTGCATGTCAGAATTTTTTTAATGAAATAGAAGAGGATTTGAGAAGTCACTCAAAATGATCCCTAATTTTTCTTTCTGAAGCACTAATCATACTTTCGATGGCAAAATTAACCCCCTCATGTTGTTCCTTTTTAAATTGAGTGTTTTCAGACTTACCACTTCATTCCAATCAAGATGGCTTCTGGTGTGCCATACTTTTGTCATAAGTAAGACTGTTAGCCTCTAGTTGTTCTTTAGAACACTCTGGGACATTCTGTCATTGGGCTATACTTGGGGTACATCTGGGTGATATTTGGGCTACATTTAGGCTCTTTTGTCTCTGGTGGCCATCTTGGGAGACTGTATGTCAGAATTTTTTAATGAAATTGAAGAGGGTTTGAGAAGTCACTCAAAATGTGCCCTCATTTTTCTTTCTGCAGCACTAATCATAATTCATATGGCAAAATATACCCCCTCATTTTGTTCCTTTTTAAATTAAATGTTTTAAGAGTTACCACTTTATTCCAATCAAGATGGCTTCAGGTGTGCCATACCTTTGAATAAGTAGGACTGTTAGCGCTCTAGTTGTTCTTTAGAACACTCTGGGACATTCTGTCATTGGGCTATACTTGGGCTACATCTGGGTGATATTTGGGCTACATTTGGGCTCTTTTGTCTCTGGTGGCCATTTTGGGAGACTGCATGTCAGAATTTTTTAATGAAATAGAAGAGGATTTGAAAAGTCACTCAAAATGTGCCCTAATTTTTCTTTCTGCAGCACTAATAATACCTTCTATTGCATAATATACCCCCTCATTTTGTTCCTTTTTAAATTAAATGTTTTAAGATTTACCACTTTATTCCCATCACGATGGCTCCAGGTGTGCTATACCTTTGTAATACGTAGGACTGTTAGCGCTCTAGTTGTTCTTTAGAACACTTTAGGAGGCTGCAGTAGAGCACAAAGGAATCAACTGACAGTCTCTGTCCTTGTTGGATGTACATGTTTTACTGAGAATGTCAGACTTCATTTTCACATGACTGAGAAAGATAATGTGAATTTACAGAAAATATGCTTTCAGTTTAGCTTATAGATCCCCTTCCAAACCACTGTGGGAAAATCATGAGATATTAGTTTTCTTTTAAACAATATTCATGATATCACAGCAGAAGGCTTTTTCACATGGTAAAATCACCTTAGAACCCACCACAATTCCTAAAACTAGTATGGTACCATCAACAAATGATTTATAATGTAACTAAAGTCCTAAAACCCTCTATTAACTACAATGCTTTTTAATGAGGTGCTATCATGTATATTGGTCCCAAGATGGCTGCCAACACTTCTTGGATGAAGTGCTGACAGCCAATCAGATCAGATGTGTGGTTAGGCTCCGCCCAGATATATATATTTTTTTGAACCTAAATTACTCAAAATCCACTGGAGCACATATATTGAGACCTAGCAAAGGCACATCGGGCTAACAGTCCCTACAATTTTGCCAAGTTTCGTGCAAATCCATTCAGCCGTTCGAGCTAAAAGTGAGGCCAACCGCCCTATGGAAATTAACATGGGAAAAACGCGTTTTGGGACCCCCCTTTTTTCTCGGCCCCCCCTTGATGAAACCCCCCCCCCCAAATTGTCAGGGGCTGCTCAGAAACAAAATGTTAAATTTTTCTGAAAATTTCAGCCAATTCCGTCCACAAACGCCAAAGTTATTAGACATAGAATTTTCAAAAATCCCATAGAGAAAAAATCCTAACTATATATACCTACTGGCGACCGCCAGTAGGTAATATATATATATATATATATATATATTCACTGAAAAAACCATAGGTTATAGACCATATATAGTTAGGAATTCGCATTTACAAAACCTTATTTTACTCACACAAAACCATTGAAATTCCATATATAGTTAGTTGCACTAACTATATATCGCGCACCCGCAATCCACTGCTGATGATGTCACATATTACATCATTCATGACATGGTCAGTGACATCACTGATGACATCACTGATGACATCTCAAATGACATCACTGATGACATCTCAAATGACATCACTGATGACATCTCATTTGACATTACTGATCACATCACTGATGATATCATTCATGTGATAATACGATGAACCTCTTCAGACTCTAATATAACCTTAGATACAATCAGTGTAAACAGACACTCACAGACTGTCACTCATCCATGGAGTTACTCACACACCTAGTCAGTCATGCAAAGAATCAATCACACCTCCATTTCCTCAACTATACAGTTATACAAACTTTACTTATTCAAACATATACTAACACATATTTACTCTCTTATACAATCCCTGATACAAGTTCACAATGATCCATACAGCCACTCACACATTCACTGGCTCTTATGCACAGTTATTTATATATGTCAACTCTCACATGTACTGTGTTTTACATATGTACTTACTTTGACATGTAGCACTGAGATATCCATTCACTCACCAATACACTCATGCACACAGTCAACCACCCATACAGCTGTTTCCACATGCACTTTTGAAACCATACATCTAGTGAATCAACTGCTCACACATCTATGCACAGAGTCATACACCTCCCAGCCACCCACACACACACTCAGTCTCCCATACAAATACTTGGGCAACCAATCAATAACCCATATAGTTACTCATATAGCTACTTATCAACACATGCAACAGTTTACAGAACAACAGACATAATGATGCACAAATTAAGACAGTTTAGTCACTAACCCATGCACTCAGTGAGACACATTTAATCACTCACTCATACAGTCAGTCATGCACCTACTAAATCCTTCATCCAGACACTTATACATCCACTCATTCTTCAATATGTAAGACATATTTTAACTTTACAGAAACATACAGTCACTGGATGTTGTCATCAGTGATGTCATCAGTGATGTCATTTGAGATGTCATCAGTGATGTCATCAGTGATGTCACTGACCATGTCATGAATGATGTAATATGTGACATCATCAGCAGTGGATTGCGGGTGCGCGATATATAGTTAGTGCAACTAACTATATATGGAATTTCAATGGTTTTGTGTGAGTAAAATAAGGTTTTGTAAATGCGAATTCCTAACTATATATGGTCTATAACCTATGGTTTTTTCAGTGAATTTTCAAGGTTTTGTAAATGCTAATTCCTAACTATATATGGTCTATAACCTATGGTTTTTTCAGTGAATTTTCAAGGTTTTGTAAATGCTAATTCCTAACTATATATGGTCTATAACCTATGGTTTTTTCAGTGAATATATATATATACATACATATATAAACATATATCATCTGTATATCTATATAAATACAAACATAAATGCATGCATACATATACTTATATGCATACAGATGCATGTTATTTACATGAAAGTTGAAAAAACACTAATAAAAGCAAAGCTAAAAAGCCACCTCATTACAAACAGAATGGCTTTAACTTAAACAAGGGCGAGATCTATTGCATTTTCAATGCTTGTTTACTTTGGTTCCATCAAGAAGGCATTCAGATGTGTCACACATTTGCCATAAATTCTGAATGTTAGCACTCTAGTTGCACATTAGATCACTGTAGTAAAGCTACTGCTCACCAGGGACGTCTGCTGCTGGTATTCAAAGTGCATGTTTCAGTCTGCATGTCAGAATTTTTTTAATGAAATAGAAGAGGATTTGAGAAGTCACTCAAAATGATCCCTAATTTTTCTTTCTGAAGCACTAATCATACTTTCGATGGCAAAATTAACCCCCTCATGTTGTTCCTTTTTAAATTGAGTGTTTTCAGACTTACCACTTCATTCCAATCAAGATGGCTTCTGGTGTGCCATACTTTTGTCATAAGTAAGACTGTTAGCCTCTAGTTGTTCTTTAGAACACTCTGGGACATTCTGTCATTGGGCTATACTTGGGGTACATCTGGGTGATATTTGGGCTACATTTAGGCTCTTTTGTCTCTGGTGGCCATCTTGGGAGACTGTATGTCAGAATTTTTTAATGAAATTGAAGAGGGTTTGAGAAGTCACTCAAAATGTGCCCTCATTTTTCTTTCTGCAGCACTAATCATAATTCATATGGCAAAATATACCCCCTCATTTTGTTCCTTTTTAAATTAAATGTTTTAAGAGTTACCACTTTATTCCAATCAAGATGGCTTCAGGTGTGCCATACCTTTGAATAAGTAGGACTGTTAGCGCTCTAGTTGTTCTTTAGAACACTCTGGGACATTCTGTCATTGGGCTATACTTGGGCTACATCTGGGTGATATTTGGGCTACATTTGGGCTCTTTTGTCTCTGGTGGCCATTTTGGGAGACTGCATGTCAGAATTTTTTAATGAAATAGAAGAGGATTTGAAAAGTCACTCAAAATGTGCCCTAATTTTTCTTTCTGCAGCACTAATAATACCTTCTATTGCATAATATACCCCCTCATTTTGTTCCTTTTTAAATTAAATGTTTTAAGAGTTACCACTTTATTCCCATCACAATGGCTCCAGGTGTGCTATACCTTTGTAATACGTAGGACTGTTAGCGCTCTAGTTGTTCTTTAGAACACTTTAGGAGGCTGCAGTAGAGCACAAAGGAATCAACTGACAGTCTCTGTCCTTGTTGGATGTACATGTTTTACTGAGAATGTCAGACTTCATTTTCACATGACTGAGAAAGATAATGTGAATTTACAGAAAATATGCTTTCAGTTTAGCTTATAGATCCCCTTCCAAACCACTGTGGGAAAATCATGAGATATTAGTTTTCTTTCAAACAATATTCATGATATCACAGCAGAAGGCTTTTTCACATGGTAAAATCACCTTAGAACCCACCACAATTCCTAAAACGAGTATGGTACCATCAACAAATGATTTATAATGTAACTAAAGTCCTAAAACCCTCTATTAACTACAATGCTTTTTAATGAGGTGCTATCATGTATATTGGTCCCAAGATGGCTGCCAACACTTCTTGGATGAAGTGCTGACAGCCAATCAGATCAGATGTGTGGTTAGGCTCCGCCCAGATATATATATTTTTTTTAACCTAAATTACTCAAAATCCACTGGAGCACATATATTGAGACCTAGCAAAGGCACATCGGGCTAACAGTCCCTACAATTTTGCCAAGTTTCGTGCAAATCCATTCAGCCGTTCGAGCTAAAAGTGAGGCCAACCGCCCTATGGAAATTAACATGGGAAAAACGCGTTTTGGGACCCCCCTTTTTTCTCGGCCCCCCATTGATGAACCCCCCCCAAATTGTCAGGGGCTGCTCAGAAACAAAATGTTCCATTTTCCTGAAAATTTCAGCCAATTCCGTCCACAAACGCCAAAGTTATTAGACATAGAATTTTCAAAAATCCCATAGAGAAAAAATCCTAACTATATATACCTACTGGCGACCGCCAGTAGGTAATATATATATATATATATATATATATATATATATATATATATATATTACCTACTGGCGGTCGCCAGTAGGTAGTTATAGTTTGGATTTTTTTCAATGTTAAATCTCAAAATTCTATTTGTAATAACTTTGGCGCCGGTTGACGAATCTGCCTGACAATTTCCTCAAAATGGCCTCGCGGCGCCCCGGTCCTTCCCTGAAAGTTTGGGGGGGATTTGTCAAGTGGGGGCCGAGATAAAAGGGGGGTCCCAAACGTGTTTTCCCCATGTTAATTTCCTTAGGGCGGTCGACCTCACTTTTAGCCCGAACGGCTGAATGGATTTACACCAAACTTGGCAAAATTGTAGGGACTGGTAGCCCGATGTGCCTTTGCTATGTCTCAAGATATGTGCTCCAGTGGATTTTGAGTAATTTAGGTTAAAAAAAATATATATATCTGTGACAGCGCCCCGGTACGCGCTCCGGGCGTTTGAGGAAGTGATTCCATAAAACATCGCCACTGGAGGCATATAAGCAAAGCGGAAAACGAACTGTGGCAAGATCTGCAGAGGCTCATGCAACGGCGCACCTTTGAGAAAGTTCCTAGCCAGGAACGAAACTAGTCAGGATAAAGTCACAAGAAGCTGTTTGCAACTCGTCATTAAACTGATGAAAATCCAAGCTCGTGTGTGACTCATGTTTTCCTTTTCGTGAAAAGGAGAAGTTGTAGGAATAGGATCCAATTCAACCGGAAAAGTCGGCTGAAAATGGGGAACTTGCCTGACATGACGAACAATTGCGGTAACAGAGAACAGCATCTTTATTAATACATCAAGCAAAAAAGACACTGCCGAGATGGACTACAGTTCCCACAATGCTACCCAACAAAGGAAGTGATTCCATAAAACATCGCCACTGGAGGCATATAAGCAAAGCGGAAAACGAACTGTGGCAAGATCGGCAGAGGCTCATGCAACGGCGCACCTTTGATGAAAGTTCCTAGCCAGGAACAAAACTAGTCCGGAAAAAGTCGCAAGAAGCTGTTTGCAACTCATCATTAAACTGATGAAAATCCAAGCTCGTGTGTGACTCATGTTTTCCTTTTCGTGAAAAGAAGAAGTTGTTGGAATAGGATATCGGCGTGGTTCAGCCGAAGAGAACACACCGCCACAAGAGCGCCACTAGTCTCGACCAAGAACCTCTCTGTTGGAATCGGAAACGAATTGAGACTAGGTGCTCCCGAGGACTGGACCTCGGTCGTGGATCCAATTCAACCGGAAAAGTCGGCTGAAAATGGGGAACTTGCCTGACATGACGAACAATTGCGGTAACAGAGAACAGCATCTTTATTAATACATCAAGCAAAAAAGACACTGCCGAGATGGACTACGGTTCCCACAATGCTACCCAACAAAGGAAGTGATTCCATAAAACATCGCCACTGGAGGCATATAAGCAAAGCGGAAAACGAACTGTGGCAAGATCGGCAGAGGCTCATGCAACGGCGCACCTTTGAGAAAGTTCCTAGCCAGGAACGAAACTAGTCAGGATAAAGTCGCAAGAAGCTGTTTGCAACTCGTCATTAAACTGATGAAAATCCAAGCTCGTGTGTGACTCATGTTTTCCTTTTCGTGAAAAGGAGAAGTTGTTGGAATAGGATATCGGCGTGGTTCAGCCGAAGAGAACACACCGCCACAAGAGCGCCACTAGTCTCGACCAAGAACCTCTCTGTTGGAATCGGAAACGAATTGAGACTAGGTGCTCCCGAGGACTGGACCTCGGTCGTGGATCCAATTCAACCGGAAAAGTCGGCTGAAAATGGGGAACTTGCCTGACATGACGAACAATTGCGGTAACAGAGAACAGCATCTTTATTAATACATCAAGCAAAAAAGACACTGCCGAGATGGACTACGGTTCCCACAATGCTACCCAACAAAGGAAGTGATTCCATAAAACATCGCCACTGGAGGCATATAAGCAAAGCGGAAAACGAACTGTGGCAAGATCGGCCGAGGCTCATGCAACGGCGCACCTTTGAGAAAGTTCCTAGCCAGGAACGAAACTAGTCAGGATAAAGTCGCAAGAAGCTGTTTGCAACTCGTCATTAAACTGATGAAAATCCAAGCTCGTGTGTGACTCATGTTTTCCTTTTCGTGAAAAGGAGAAGTTGTTGGAATATATATATATATATATATATATATATATATATATATATATATATATATATATATATATATACCTACTGGCGGTCGCCAGTAGGTATATATAGTTAGGATTTTTTCTCTATGGGATTTTTGAAAATTCTATGTCTAATACCTTTGGCGTTTGTGGACGGAATTGGCTGAAATTTTCAGGAAAATGGAACATTTTGTTTCTGAGCAGCCCCTGACAATTTGGGGGGGTTTCATCAAGGGGGGGCCGAGAAAAAAGGGGGGTCCCAAAACGCTTGTTTCCCATGTTAATTTCCATAGGGCGGTTGGCCTCACTTTTAGCTCGAACGGCTGAATGGATTTGCACGAAACTTGGCAAAATTGTAGGGACTGTTAGCCCGATGTGCCTTTGCTAGGTCTCAATATATGTGCTCCAGTGGATTTTGAGTAATTTAGGTTCAAAACAAGATATATATCTGGGCGGAGCCTAACCACACATCTGATCTGATTGGCTGTCAGCACTTCATCCAAGAAGTGTTGGCAGCCATCTTGGGACCAATATACATGATAGCACCTCATTAAAAAGCATTGTAGTTAATAGAGGGTTTTAGGACTTTAGTTACATTATAAATCATTTGTTGATGGTACCATACTCGTTTTAGGAATTGTGGTGGGTTCTAAGGTGATTTTACCATGTGAAAAAACCTTCTGCTGTGATATCATGAATATTGTTTGAAAGAAAACTAATATCTCATGATTTTCCCACAGTGGTTTGGAAGGGGATCTATAAGCTAAACTGAAAGCATATTTTCTGTAAATTCACATTATCTTTCTCAGTCATGTGAAAATGAAGTCTGACATTCTCAGTAAAACATGTACATCCAACAAGGACAGAGACTGTCAGTTGATTCCTTTGTGTTCTACTGCAGCCTCCTAGAGTGTTCTAAAGAACAACTAGAGAGCTAACAGTCCTACTTATTACAAAGGTATGGCACACCTGAAGCCATCTTGATTGGAATAAAGTGGTAACTCTTAAAACATTTAATTTAAAAAGAAACAACATGAGGGGGTATATTTTGCCATAGAAAGTATGATTAGTGCTGCAGAATGAAAAATTAGGGCACATTTTGAGTGACTTCTCAAATCCTTTTCTATTTCATTAAAACATTCTGACATGCAGTCTCCCAAAATGGCCACCAGAGACAAAAGAGCCCAAATGTAGCCCAAATATCACCCAGATGTAGCCCAAGTATAGCCCAATGACAGAATGTCCCAGAGTGTTCTAAAGAACAACTAGAGCGCTAACAGTCCTACTTATTACAAAGGTATGGCACACCTGAAGCCATCTTGATTGGAATAAAGTGGTAACTCTTAAAACATTTAATTTAAAAAGAAACAACATGAGGGGGTATATTTTGCCATAGAAAGTATGATTAGTGCTGCAGAATGAAAAATTAGGGCACATTTTGAGTGACTTCTCAAATCCTTTTCTATTTCATTAAAACATTCTGACATGCAGTCTCCCAAAATGGCCACCAGAGACAAAAGAGCCCAAATGTAGCCCAAATATCACCCAGATGTAGCCCAAGTATAGCCCAATGACAGAATGTCCCAGAGTGTTCTAAAGAACAACTAGAGCGCTAACAGTCCTACTTATTACAAAGGTATAGCACACCTGGAGCCATCGTGATGGGAATAAAGTGGTAACTCTTAAGACATTTAATTTAAAAAGGAACAAAATGAGGGGGTATATTATGCAATAGAAGGTATTATTAGTGCTGCAGAAAGAAAAATTAGGGCACATTTTGAGTGACTTTTCAAATCCTCTTCTATTTCATTAAAAAATTCTGACATGCAGTCTCCCAAAATGGCCACCAAAGACAAAAGAGCCCAAATGTAGCCCAAATATCACCCAGATGTAGCCCAAGTATAGCCCAATGACAGAATGTCCCAGAGTGTTCTAAAGAACAACTAGAGCGCTAACAGTCCTACTTATTACAAAGGTATGGCACACCTGAAGCCATCTTGATTGGAATAAAGTGGTAACTCTTAAAACATTTAATTTAAAAAGGAACAAAATGAGGGGGTATATTTTGCCATATGAATTATGATTAGTGCTGCAGAAAGAAAAATTAGGGCACATTTTGAGTGACTTCTCAAACCCTCTTTAATTTCATTAAAAAATTCTGACATAGTCTCCCAAGATGGCCACCAGAGACAAAAGAGCCTAAATGTAGCCCAAATATCACCCAGATGTACCCCAAGTATAGCCCAATGACAGAATGTCCCAGAGTGTTCTAAAGAACAACTAGAGCGCTAACAGTCTTACTTATGACAAAAGTATGGCACACCAGAAGCCATCTTGATTGGAATGAAGTGGTAAGTCTGAAAACACTCAATTTAAAAAGGAACAACATGAGGGGGTTAATTTTGCCATAGAAAGTATGATTAGTGCTTCAGAAAGAAAAATTAGGGATCATTTTGAGTGACTTCTCAAATCCTCTTCTATTTCATTAAAAAAATTCTGACATGCAGACTGAAACATGCACTTTGAATACCAGCAGCAGACGTCCCTGGTGAGCAGTGGCTTTACTACAGTGATCTAATGTGCAACTAGAGTGCTAACATTCAGAATTTATGGCAAATGTGTGACACATCTGAATGCCTTCTTGATGGAGCCAAAGTAAACAAGCATTGAAAATGCAATAGATCTCGCCCTCGTTTAAGTTAAAGCCATTCTGTTTGTAATGAGGTGGCTTTTTAGCTTTGCTTTTATTAGTGTTTTTTCAACTTTCATGTAAATAACGCACCGTTTTCACCAAATCGACTTTGCCCAAGCACACCCTTCCCTTCGGCCAACAAATCCCAAAAATTCGGCACACCTGCCGATCCACTCTCCCTACAGCTCACCCAAGCCCCGTCCCTCTAGCGCAACTGGAACACCCCAAATTCACCTTCTCCATGCGCACCAAAAACTCCCATTGAATAACATGGCAATTCGCTACTCCGCACAAAAATTGCTCTTTAAAGCACTTCCACTGCTCCGATCCGCTTCAAACTTGGCTGGACACTAGTTCCAGCGATTCCCTAACATCTCACCAAAAATCAGCCCAATCCATCCACTGGAACGGGGACGAATTTCAACCTGAATACGCGCCCACCCGCAAACACACAAAAAAGCCATAAAACGGCCAAATCTCGACCAAAAACCGCCAAAATCCCTCAAAACCTTGCCAACACCAATACGCACGAAACTGAACCGCCCCCTCAGCCCTAGGCTCCGGGAACCCTACCTAATTGACCCAAAAGCCCTAAAAAAGCAACATAATACACACGAAAACGCCCTAACAACCCTAAAATGCATATAAGTATATGTATGCATGCATTTATGTTTGTATTTATATAGATATACAGATGATATATGTTTATATATGTATGTATATATATATATTCACTGAAAAAACCATAGGCTATAGACCATATATAGTTAGGAATTAGCATTTACAAAACCTTGAAAATTCACTGAAAAAACCATAGGTTATAGACCATATATAGTTAGGAATTAGCATTTACAAAACCTTGAAAATTCACTGAAAAAACCATAGGTTATAGACCATATATAGTTAGGAATTCGCATTTACAAAACCTTATTTTACTCACACAAAACCATTGAAATTCCATATATAGTTAGTTGCACTAACTATATATCGCGCACCCGCAATCCACTGCTGATGATGTCACATATTACATCATTCATGACATGGTCAGTGACATCACTGATGACATCACTGATGACATCTCAAATGACATCACTGATGACATCACTGATGACAACATCCAGTGACTGTATGTTTCTGTAAAGTTAAAATATGTCTTACATATTGAAGAATGAGTGGATGTATAAGTGTCTGGATGAAGGATTTAGTAGGTGCATGACTGACTGTATGAGTGAGTGATTAAATGTGTCTCACTGAGTGCATGGGTTAGTGACTAAACTGTCTTAATTTGTGCATCATTATGTCTGTTGTTCTGTAAACTGTTGCATGTGTTGATAAGTAGCTATATGAGTAACTATATGGGTTATTGATTGGTTGCCCAAGTATTTGTATGGGAGACTGAGTGTGTGTGTGGGTGGCTGGGAGGTGTATGACTCTGTGCATAGATGTGTGAGCAGTTGATTCACTAGATGTATGGTTTCAAAAGTGCATGTGGAAACAGCTGTATGGGCGGTTGACTGTGTGCATGAGTGTATTGGTGAGTGAATGGATATCTCAGTGCTACATGTCAAAGTAAGTACATATGTAAAACACAGTACATGTGAGAGTTGACATATATAAATAACTGTGCATAAGAGCCAGTGAATGTGTGAGTGGCTGTATGGATCATTGTGAACTTGTATCAGGGATTGTATAAGAGAGTAAATATGTGTTAGTATATGTTTGAATAAGTTAAGTTTGTATAACTGTATAGTTGAGGAAATGGAGGTGTGATTGATTCTTTGCATGACTGACTAGGTGTGTGAGTAACTCCATGGATGAGTGACAGTCTGTGAGTGTCTGTTTACACTGATTGTATCTAAGGTTATATTAGAGTCTGAAGAGGTTCATCGTATTATCACATGAATGATATCATCAGTGATGTGATCAGTAATGTCAAATGAGATGTCATCAGTGATGTCATCAGTGATGTCATTTGAGATGTCATCAGTGATGTCATTTGAGATGTCATCAGTGATGTCATCAGTGATGTCACTGACCATGTCATGAATGATGTAATATGTGACATCATCAGCAGTGGATTGCGGGTGCGCGATATATAGTTAGTGCAACTAACTATATATGGAATTTCAATGGTTTTGTGTGAGTAAAATAAGGTTTTGTAAATGCGAATTCCTAACTATATATGGTCTATAACCTATGGTTTTTTCAGTGAATATATATATATATATATTACCTACTGGCGGTCGACAGTAGGTAGTTATAGTTAGGATTTTTTTCAATGTTAAATCTCAAAATTCTATTTGTAATAACTTTGGCGCCGGTTGACGAATCTGCCTGACAATTTCCTCAAAATGGCCTCGCGGCGCCCCGGTCCTTCCCTGAAAGTTTGGGGGGGATTTGTCAAGTGGGGGCCGAGATAAAAGGGGGGTCCCAAAACGTGTTTTCCCCATGTTAATTTCCATAGGGCGGTCGACCTCACTTTTAGCCCGAACGGCTGAATGGATTTACACCAACCTTGGCAAAATTGTAGGGACTGGTAGCCCGATGTGCCTTTGCTATGTCTCAAGATATGTGCTCTAGTGGATTTTGAGTAATTTAGGTTAAAAAAAATATATATATCTGTGACAGCGCCCCGGTACGCGCACCGGGGAGCGCTCCGGGCGCGCAACGCGCCTTGCGCGCAGAAAGCTGATTGGTTCTTGGGTGTCTGTAAACATTCGAAACAGTCCGGAGCGGCCGCCATCTTGTGTCTCGGTAGGATCGAGACACAAGAGGTGGCCAAAACAAAGGGGGAAATGACAATAAGGGGGCAGGGTAGACCCCCCCTGACCCCCTAGGTTTGATGTGGGGGCTATGAAAGGGTCCCGCTGGGCAAAAAAAAAGTATTTTTTTTTTTCGATTTTTGCAGGGGGAGCACCCGGTACGCGCACCGGGGAGCGGACCGGGGAGCGTACTATGGGGAAAAAAGAATGACAGACTTTTCAAAAATTTTATGTTTATTAATTGTTCTTTTTGTTGTTTTTTTTGTTTTTTTTATTTATTTAAGTACCAACATGTAGGTACCAATGCAGAGTCTAAAATTTAATATACACCGTCTCCTTTGAAGATATCTTGCATGTTGTTACAGAAGTTATTGTGGTATATGGAATTCATACCATAGTCTGTCAGGAAAGCAGAAACAATATGGAGGCAGGAGATGATAAAGAGATGTTAAATACACATTGGAGATAATATAGTGGGAGAAAGGAAGTAACTATGAGCAAGCTTACTATGTAACACAAAAAAGTTGCACAGTATATTTTAAGTCTCACTTTATATTATATCTATTTTGGTACTATTTCATAATTTACATATAAAAAAGAATAATGTCTCAAACAATTTTTAATTTTTAAATAAAAATTTATTGTTGTGATTTTTCAAAATTTAAAAGAATTTGCAACAATAATTCATCAGGTATGTCCTCCTTTTCATTCCATGATTCAATTTCTTCTACACAATTAATTAAGTCTTGGTCCAGAGAGTGATCCAAAAAGTCTATTTCATCTTTGTCTTCCTTAGGATTCTTTTCCATATTAATTTCAAATGAAATATTAATTTCATTTTGTTGTCCTTCCATTTTCTTGCTGTAAATTGCATAAAAAATAAATATATCAGTAGAGATAGGGCACTGTTGGATTTAAGTTCAGATAGGCACTTGTGAGTTTTTAACAGTGAAGTTATTTTTGGGTAGTGTATGGTTTCAGGCAGGAAGTAGAACTATTAAAAAGTGCCTGTGATGAAGCCTAAGTAAATTCATAATTATACCAGAGAAGCCTAACTCAATCCATAATTATAATAGTCAAGCCTATCTCAATGTCTTACTCTTACAGAGGGAAAGTATATAACTATCTGAAAACGTTTTCCCAAATTAACGTAAAGTGCATAACATAGCTCTCCTTTCAAATTAACAACTTACCTTTTTCAAATTAGTTGAAGTTTTCCAAATGTACCTTAGGTAGTGTTAGTCAAAATGGCTGTGTTTCCCTCTCATTTTTCATATATATTCATGTACTTAACCAATCAAATGTCAGCACATAAAAGTACAATGTAAGTAACATTTTAATTGGTTGAAAATTCAAACAGTTTCATATGTGTTTTTGTCATGTAATTTACCTCAGGATATTTAGACAGGGCTACAGCCCAAATGGCTCAATGGAATACCACCAAATTTGGGTAAATGGTAGGGACTGCTATGTAGTAGGGCATATTCTATATTTGGTGTAAGTGTCTCCAGTGGTTTTTCTGTAAATTACTTTCCCACCTTTTTTTTGGGAGCGCTTACCGGTGCGCGCCCCGATACGCGCACCGGCAGCGTTACGGGAGTCCTCCATTTTGTGTTTCGGTAGAATTGAGACACAAGATGGAGGACAAACAACGTTGGGAATGGGTAGAAGGGGGCACGGTAGACACTTCCTGACCCTCTAGGTTTTCTGAGGGGGGTTTAGAAGGCCCATTTATGTCCCCCCCCCAAAAAAACATTTTTAAATTTTTCGCGGGGGAAGTGCCCGGTACGTGCACCGGGGAGCGTACCGGGGAGCGTACTTTGGTGAAAAATAGTGAAAAAAGTTTGAAAAAGAAAATCATTATGAGTGATCAGAGGTAGGGTAGCTCTGAAAAGAGCTTTTGGGTTCTGTGGCTGATTTAAGTACCTACAAGTAGGTTCCAATGCACAGTCTTGAATATTCTATTCCCCTCATCTGAGAAGTGCACACCATCTCCTCTGTAGATGTCTTGCATGTTGTAACGCAAGTTGTTGTTGTATATTGAACCCATTCCATAGTCTCTCATGTAAGCAGAAACAGATTTATTCACATGTTTCCGTGCTTTCTCAAATTGTGGACAAAATTGGTTGGACCAGTTCCATTTCTGTCTTTGGCATATATTGGAATATACCAAGGCAGTTTGTGGAAAAAGTGTCATCAATTGATCAAAGGTGTCCTTTAAAAGCATTTCCAGACCTACCCCAGTCATAGTGCTCAAATCATTTCCACCACAATGCACAATTAAGAGGTCAGGGTTTGGCAGATGCAAAAAGGTTTTCACCAATGGTATCACTTGGTGACATCTCATTCCTCTCTGGCCAATCCACTTGATTTCCACATTTGATAAATCAAGATTGTGATAATTTCTGCTTGCTGCATACCTTTGAGCCCAGTGGATGTAGCTATGTCCAATAATTCAAACAGAATACATGATGAGAGAAGGTTCTGGTGCAGTCAGATGAAGTGTGGGAATGAAATGGCAGTTGGAACAGTAGGAGTTTACCAAAAAAAATTGTGGAGTTACCCTGCTGTTGAATCACAAGCAATGATTGGTGGATTCAGATAGTTGAAAACTGAAAGTTAGGGTGCATGGTTGTGTTGTGTGTAAGAAGCAATTTGAATGGTTAAGAAAAAGTCACTAAAAGCACTAATGCCCTGGATAGGCTGGTGTATTGAGAGGTCGAACATCCTTGCTGACTTAATTTGCAACATTGTAGAATAAACTTTTGAACCTGAGAGTTCAGGTAGGAGGGAGTTGCTATGGTAACAGATAGAAAGGTCTGAGAGGGGGAAGGGTGTTGGTTTGAAAATAGTGAGGGAAGACTTTTGATTGGTTGAAATAAGGCATATGTGTGTAGAATTAGAGATTTTCTCTGCCAGTCTTGGTTTCAGTGTATTGAGTGCACACCTTTTGCTCTGCTAAAGAAAAATTGGTGTGTGTGTCTGACACTGTTCTCAATCTCCCAAAGCATTTGTAAAGGTAAGTAATGATTCATTTAATTTAGATAGAGACTTGTTTGCTCTATGGAGAATATTTGGAAGCAGATAATGAAGTTTCAGTAGTGAAATTGATTGCTTGTACATAGGACTTGTGCTGTGTTTGTAAAAAGTTATTTAAAAAACGATTTGGGGGTAAAAGAATGTCTTTTATATTTTTGAGAAGTAATTAATAGTGTTTGCCTCATTAAATGAATATATTTGAACCTTTTAGAATGATGTTGTTTGCATTACCTCAGATTTGGAAGCAGATTGAGATTCTTTTTTATTGGTTTGTGGCATATTTTTGGGAAATGCTTGCTACAAACATTTGCAAGATAGGGAATTTGTATTTTGTGAAACAGTGAGGTTTCAGTAGTGAAATTGAATGCTTGTACATAGGTCCTGTGTTGTGTTTCTAAAATGTTATTCAAAAAACGATTTTGGGGGCAAATCAATGGTATTTACATTTGGGCTTTATTTATGATTGCTTTGTGCTGCCGGTGCATCACTTTAAACATGGGAAAAAAGTGACGCTCTGGTGGCGCAAGGCCTTCATAAATAAGGCCCTGAGTTTCTTTGCTGTTGGTTTGTGTCTTGCTTTTTGATAATGCTTGCTATGAACATTTGCAAGATAGAGGATTTGTACTTTGGGAAACAGTGAGGTTTCAAAAGTGAAATTGAGTGCTTGTACATAGGTTCTGTGCTGTGTTTCTTAAATGTTATTCAAAAAACGATTTTGGGGGAAATCAATGGTATTTACATTTGGCTCTTATTTATGATTGTCTTGTGGCACCAGTATGTCACTTTTAACATGGGAAGAAAGTGATGCACTGGTGGCGCAAGGCCTTCATAAATAAGGCCCCGAGTTTTTTTGTTGTTGCTTTGTGTCTTGCTTTTTGATAATGCTTGATATCAACATTTGCAAGATAGAGGATTCGTATTTTGTGAAATAGTGTGGGTTCAGTAGTGAAATTGAGTGCTTGTTCATAGGATCTTCGCTGTATTTCTAAAATGTAATTCAAAAAACGATTTTGGGGGAAATCAATGGTATTTTCATTTGGCCCTTATTTATGATTGCCTTGTGCTGCCGGTGCATCACTTTAAACATGGGAAATTAGTGACGCTCTGGTGGCGCAAGGTCTTCATAAATAAGGCCCTGAGTTTGTTTGCTGTTGGTTTGTTTTTTGCTTTTTGATAATGCTTGCTATAACCATTTGCAAGATAGAGGATTTGTATTTTGGGAAACAGTGAGGTTTCAAAAGTGATATTGAGTGGTTGTACATAGGTTCTGCGCAGTGTTTCTTAAATGTTATTCAAAAAACGATTTTGGGGGCAAATCAATGGTATTTACATTTGGCCCTTATTTATGATTGCCTTGTGGTGCCGGTACGTCACTTTTAACATGGGAAGAAAGTGACGCACTGGTGGCGCAAGGCCTTCATAAATAAGGCCCTGAGTTTTTTTGTTGTTGGTTTGTGTCTTGCTTTTTGATAATGCTTGATATCAACATTTGCAAGATAGAGAATTCGTATTTTGTGAAATAGTGAGCGTTCAGTAGTGAAATTGAGTGCTTGTACATAGGATCTTCGCTGTGTTTCTAAAATGTTATTCAAAAAACGATTTTGGGGGCAAATCAATGGTATTTTCATTTGGCCCTTATTTATGATTGCCTTGTGCTGCCGGTGCATCACTTTAAACATGGGAAATTAGTGACGCTCTGGTGGCGCAAGGTCTTCATAAATAAGGCCCTGAGTTTGTTTGCTGTTGGTTTGTTTTTGGCTTTTTGATAATGCTTGCTATGAACATTTGCAAGATAGAGGATTTGTATTTTGGGAAACAGTGAGGTTTCAAAAGTGATATTGAGTGGTTGTACTTAGGTTCTGTGCAGTGTTTCTTAAATGTTATTCAAAAAACGATTTTGGGGGCAAATCAATGGTATTTACATTTGGCTCTTATTTACGATTGTCTTGTGGCGCCGGTATGTCACTTTTAACATGGGAAGAAAGTGACGCACTGGTGGCGCAAGGCCTTCATAAATAAGGCCCTGAGTTTTTTTGTTGTTGGTTTGTGTCTTGCTTTTTGATAATGCTTGATATCAACATTTGCAAGATAGAGGATTCGTATTTTGTGAAATAGTGAGGGTTCAGTAGTGAAATTGAGTGCTTGTACATAGGATCTTCGCTGTGTTTCTAAAATGGTATTCAAAAAACTATTTTGGGGGAAATCAATGGTATTTTCATTTTGCCCTTATTTATGATTGCCTTGTGCTGCCGGTGCATCACTTTAAACATGGGAAATAAGTGACGCTTTGGTGGCGCAAGGCCTTCATAAATAAGGCCCTGAGTTTGTTTGCTGTTGGTTTGTTTTTTGCTTTTTGATAATGCTTGCTATGAACATTTGCAAGATAGAGGATTTGTATTTTGGTAAACAGTGAGG
Source organism: Lissotriton vulgaris (assembly GCF_964263255.1). Classification (NCBI taxonomy): domain Eukaryota; kingdom Metazoa; phylum Chordata; class Amphibia; order Caudata; family Salamandridae; genus Lissotriton; species Lissotriton vulgaris. The sequence continues at coordinate 57,798 of NW_028254971.1, forward strand.
TTTCAAAAGTGATATTGAGTGGTTGTACATAGGTTCTGCGCAGTGTTTCTTAAATGTTATTCAAAAAACGATTTTGGGGGCAAATCAATGGTATTTACATTTGGCCCTTATTTATGATTGCCTTGTGGTGCCGGTACGTCACTTTTAACATAAATTTTCACAGAACATTCAGCAGGATTGTCAGGAATTTTAAATGTATATGTTTGGTGTTTTGGAAGATGAAGGTGTAGATGTAAATAATCTTTTTAGCCTTTCTTATCAATGGCAGCATGACTGCCACAACTGTAGTTTATCAAGTACTACTAGAATAGACACTGAAAGATTTATATATTTGACTTTACCAGACTGTAAATCAGTGTCATATAAAAATCTAATTAAAGCAGCAGATCATAATATGGTGTGTACCCAATGTAAGTGTCCAATGCTATCCACATTATTTATACAAAGTTATGGTCAGTATATCATTTTAGTTTTCCAGCGATGTAGACCTGATGGAACTAAATTGACAACTTCTATCAAAAATGTTGTGGCTTCTCAGTTATCAATTTCAGGAAGAACCTTTACAACCGTAGCTATTATTTATCATGACAGTTCTTCGACAACATCAGGACATTATACATGCTACTTAAAATGTCAAAAAGGTTGGAGTTACTGCAATGATTCTCATTTGACTTATAAACAACGTTTGCCTTATGACTTTAAAAATTCTTACCTAGTGTTTTTAAAACCAGAGTTTTAGTAAAGGTAATTGGCCTTTGAAGACGGGAGTAGTTAATAAAAGTTAGTTAGTTAGTTAGTCTAATGTTTAAAATTATTTATCTCATATAGGTACTGTAAGTGGATCTCATAGTAAAAAATACTCATATATCTGACACGATTTGACCGTAAGGAAAGTGTAAGGTATGATGTTCTTAGATCTTTTTTCATAGGAAGTCGATGAAATGGAAGTTATAGAGAACAGCAGACTTTTTTTCCCACCAAAAGGACCTTCACTATCTTCTATTTGGCCTCAAGTAAAAGTAAGTGATTCAAAGATTAGTGTACATATATGATTTGTAAGTTTTTATGGGTTTTTTTAAACACAATTTTTTAGATTGTGTATTTTTTTCCCGCTGTTATATGATGAAGAGTTTGAACTCACTAATTTAAGTGAAATTCAATATATTCTGAGAACAGCAAAAATAAACAATGTATCATATTGTATAAGTCATTCTATAGTTTGCATTGTGTAATTTATATTGCATTCTCATTGTCTCACACTCATTTTCTTTTTTCCACCCTTATTTAGCTCTCTTTACTCACTTACACTGCCTTTTTTTCACTTTGTTTCATCGCTGTTCCTTTACTCCACTTCATTCACAACTCCTCAATCCAATTTCAACTGCCTGCATTTCCTCTCTCCCTTCCACCACTTTTCATCTTTCTCACATTCTCTCAGTACCACTGCTTTAGTTCTCTTCCCCTCTCTTTCCTTCTTTTGCTCCTTTACTCTTTTTCCTTTCTCACTTATTGTACTGCAGTTCACTCAGTCCTTCCCTTTGTCTTTCTGTGTACTTACTCTCTCACTCCTTTTTCCACTATCGTTCTATATTAACCTCATTCCTTTCATCCCTTCACTCTGTGACTCCCCTTCACTCACTCTCAGTCATCTTCCATTCCTCTTTCTTATTAATAGTTCCTCATTTAGACTCCTCTCCTTTTCACTCATTTTCCTTTTACTTTCTTCTCTTTCCTGATTTCGTTTTGGTATCTCGCATTCTTTTAGTATCTTACTTATCTTCAGTAATTTGTTCTCTTTCTATTTCTTTTTCCCTCTTTTTTGTCTTTCTACATTACTTTATTTCTGTTTTTGTATCCTTCACTATTGCTTTATTTCTTAGTACACTTTTTTTGTTTTTTTTACCTCTTGACCTGTTTCTTCTATTTTAAAATATATATTTTACTAATTATAACTTGTTTTTTTCTGTTGTCTTTCACAGATACAAAGTGTAGTTTAAAGATGCAAGTAAGTTTTCATTAATTATATGGTAAGTGTGACTACAAAATGTAGTTTGTCATCACCCTTTGCTTTAACCTCACTACTTTTCTCTCACCCTACCTCACCCCTGTTTTCTTACTCTGCTTCCCTCACTTATTCTTATCCTCCATATTTACTTCTCTTTTCCTTACTTTCCTACCACATTCAACTTCTTTCAGTGCCCCTGCTCACCCACACTCCCTCACTTTCCTTTTTTTTCTGCTTCACTTAGTCCCTTTCTGACACTCCTTCCTTTACTCTCTCTGTTCTTTCTTTCTGTCACTCCCTATGTCTTACCCTTATTCACTTTTATCCACCCTCTTTCACTCCTCTTTACTTACACTCACTGCTATTTTCTTTCCCTCCGTCACCACTGTTCCTTTTCTCTGGTTCCGTCACTACCTTTCATTCCTCATCCTTTACTCTCCTTCCTTTTACTCTCATCACCCATTCACATTCTCTCAGAACATCTGCTTTAGTTTTCTTCCTCTTTCTTCTCTTCTTTTGCTCCCTTATTCATTTTCCTTTTCTCAGTTACTTCCTCTTATACCTTTTCTCTGTTTTACTATCTATTACACAGTCCCTCTGTGTTTCTCCCTCTAGCTCTCTTTCTCTTTACACCACTCTCTTTGTCCCCATTCCTCATGCTCACTCCTTCATTATTTTTTTTATTTTTTTTGTTGGTGCGCTGACGGGACGCACCCCGGTACGCGCACCGGGGCGCTCACCGGTACGCGCACCGGGAGCGCTCCAGAGTGAAATATTTAAAAAAAAGAATATACTTTTAAAAAATATATATTATATTAATATACAATATAGGATTCATTTTTAGAAAAACACCTTTTTAAGCTATAGATATTTGCGAAAAAATAACCTTAGAAATTCACTAAAAAACACATAGGTATGAGGCCCTATAAAAAGTTAGGAATTAGCAGTTACAAAACCTATGAAATTCACTGAAAAAACCATAGGTTTTACACCAGTTATAGTTAGGAATTAGCATTTAAAAAAACCTATGAAATTCACTGAAAAAACTATAGGTTTCACTCCAGTTATAGTTACCTGGAAATTTTACTGACATAAAACCATTGAAATTCCCACGTTATAGTTAGTTGGACTCACTATAACTTGCGCGTGTAATGCACAGCTGATGACATCACATATTACATCACTCATGACATGGTCAGTGACATCACTCATGACATCACTGATGACACCATCCTTGTGACAGAGAGACTGACCTCCTTTCACTGTAAAGTAACACTTGAAACACGTATTCAAAAATAGAAACTAACATTTTCAAAAAAGTGGAGATACCTATACCAGTTACAACAACCAATTCAGTAATTCCACCATTTACATACACATCCACTCATTCACCAACAGTTCTATATAGTCAGTCATACATATACTCACTCATCATATGTAGTGAGACACCTATACATCCGTTAACACACCGACAGTCTTCCAAAAGTTGCTCACACACATATTCAAACATGCAAATAAAATATTGAACATCCATTTTTTTGCATATACAGCTATACACACACTACCACCTTACTTTTAAGGAAACTTACACATACTTACTCTCCTAAACAATCACTTATAGAAACACATACTTATTTAAACAAGAACTCTTTCAATCTCTCACTCTCACATATACTCACTTATTTACACCAATACTCATATATACTAGATTGAAACATATGTAGTTACTGATAAAGACACTAGTAAGACAGTCATTCACTTACTAACACATACATATACACACTCATTCACCCATACAGTCCGGCACATATGCTGTCTTCAAAACACATACAAACAGTGAGTCAGTCATTGATGCATCTGTGTGCTAAGTAACACCCCCACCAAATCATACAGACACTTATACTGATACTAAAAAAACCATCTAATAATCCATATACACACACATGTAGCTACTCACCAACCCATGCAGCCACTTATACACAAAGTGAAACACTGATACAAACATTTAAATATTTAAACAATACTCGCTAATATATGTATTCACTATGATACACTTAATAAGCCAGTTAACCAATCATTTTTTTTTTTAAAAACATCCATTAAGACACTTATTTAAACATTTATTCTTCCATTGACCTTTACATATACATATATAAAACATGTTTATTTTTCAGAAAGGCACACATTCACTGGATGGTGTCATCAGTGATGTCATGTGTGATGTCACTGACCATGTCATGAGTGATGTATTATATGATGTCATCAGCAGTGCATTACACGCGCAAGTTATAGTGAGTCCAACTAACTATAACGTGGGAATTTCAATGGTTTTATGTCAGTAAAATTTCCAGGTAACTATAACTGGTGTGAAACCTATGGTTTTTTCAATGAATATATATATATATATATATATATATATATATTACCTACTGGCGGTCGCCAGTAGGTATATATAGTTAGGATTTTTTCTCTATGGGATTTTTGAAAATTCTATGTCTAATACCTTTGGCGTTTGTGGACCGAATTGGCTGAAATTTTCAGGAAAATGGAACATTTTGTTTCTGAGCAGCCCCTGACAATTTGGGGGGGTTTCATCAAGGGGGGGCCGAGAAAAAAGGGGGGTCCCAAAACGCATTTTTCCCATGTTAATTTCCATAGGGCGGTTGGCCTCACTTTTAGCTCGAACGGCTGAATGGATTTGCACGAAACTTGGCAAAATTGTAGGGACTGTTAGCCCGATGTGCCTTTGCTAGGTCTCAATATATGTGCTCCAGTGGATTTTGAGTAATTTAGGTTCAAAACAAGATATATATCTGGGCGGAGCTTAACCACACATCTGATCTGATTGGCTGTCAGCACTTCATCCAAGAAGTGTTGGCAGCCATCTTGGGACCAATATACATGATAGCACCTCATTAAAAAGCATTGTAGTTAATAGAGGGTTTTAGGACTTTAGTTACATTATAAATCATTTGTTGATGGTACCATACTCGTTTTAGGAATTGTGGTGGGTTCTAAGGTGATTTTACCATGTGAAAAAACCTTCTGCTGTGATATCATGAATATTGTTTGAAAGAAAACTAATATCTCATGATTTTCCCACAGTGGTTTGGAAGGGGATCTATAAGCTAAACTGAAAGCATATTTTCTGTAAATTCACATTATCTTTCTCAGTCATGTGAAAATGAAGTCTGACATTCTCAGTAAAACATGTACATCCAACAAGGACAGAGACTGTCAGTTGATTCCTTTGTGTTCTACTGCAGCCTCCTAGAGTGTTCTAAAGAACAACTAGAGAGCTAACAGTCCTACTTATTACAAAGGTATGGCACACCTGAAGCCATCTTGATTGGAATAAAGTGGTAACTCTTAAAACATTTAATTTAAAAAGAAACAACATGAGGGGGTATATTTTGCCATAGAAAGTATGATTAGTGCTGCAGAATGAAAAATTAGGGCACATTTTGAGTGACTTCTCAAATCCTTTTCTATTTCATTAAAACATTCTGACATGCAGTCTCCCAAAATGGCCACCAGAGACAAAAGAGCCCAAATGTAGCCCAAATATCACCCAGATGTAGCCCAAGTATAGCCCAATGACAGAATGTCCCAGAGTGTTCTAAAGAACAACTAGAGCGCTAACAGTCCTACTTATTACAAAGGTATGGCACACCTGAAGCCATCTTGATTGGAATAAAGTGGTATCTCTTAAAACATTTAATTTAAAAAGAAACAACATGAGGGGGTATATTTTGCCATAGAAAGTATGATTAGTGCTGCAGAATGAAAAATTAGGGCACATTTTGAGTGACTTCTCAAATCCTTTTCTATTTCATTAAAACATTCTGACATGCAGTCTCCCAAAATGGCCACCAGAGACAAAAGAGCCCAAATGTAGCCCAAATATCACCCAGATGTAGCCCAAGTATAGCCCAATGACAGAATGTCCCAGAGTGTTCTAGAGAACAACTAGAGCGCTAACAGTCCTACTTATTACAAAGGTATAGCACACCTGGAGCCATCGTGATGGGAATAAAGTGGTAACTCTTAAGACATTTAATTTAAAAAGGAACAAAATGAGGGGGTATATTATGCAATAGAAGGTATTATTAGTGCTGCAGAAAGAAAAATTAGGGCACATTTTGAGTGACTTTTCAAATCCTCTTCTATTTCATTAAAAAATTCTGACATGCAGTCTCCCAAAATGGCCACCAAAGACAAAAGAGCCCAAATGTAGCCCAAATATCACCCAGATGTAGCCCAAGTATAGCCCAATGACAGAATGTCCCAGAGTGTTCTAAAGAACAACTAGAGCGCTAACAGTCCTACTTATTACAAAGGTATGGCACACCTGAAGCCATCTTGATTGGAATAAAGTGGTAACTCTTAAAACATTTAATTTAAAAAGGAACAAAAGGAGGGGGTATATTTTGCCATATGAATTATGATTAGTGCTGCAGAAAGAAAAATTAGGGCACATTTTGAGTGACTTCTCAAACCCTCTTCAATTTCATTAAAAAATTCTGACATAGTCTCCCAAGATGGCCACCAGAGACAAAAGAGCCTAAATGTAGCCCAAATATCACCCAGATGTACCCCAAGTATAGCCCAATGACAGAATGTCCCAGAGTGTTCTAAAGAACAACTAGAGCGCTAACAGTCTTACTGATGACAAAAGTATGGCACACCAGAAGCCATCTTGATTGGAATGAAGTGGTAAGTCTGAAAACACTCAATTTAAAAAGGAACAACATGAGGGGGTTAATTTTGCCATAGAAAGTATGATTAGTGCTTCAGAAAGAAAAATTAGGGATCATTTTGAGTGACTTCTCAAATCCTCTTCTATTTCATTAAAAAAATTCTGACATGCAGACTGAAACATGCACTTTGAATACCAGCAGCAGACGTCCCTGGTGAGCAGTGGCTTTACTACAGTGATCTAATGTGCAACTAGAGTGCTAACATTCAGAATTTATGGCAAATGTGTGACACATCTGAATGCCTTCTTGATGGAACCAAAGTAAACAAGCATTGAAAATGCAATAGATCTCGCCCTCGTTTAAGTTAAAGCCATTCTGTTTGTAATGAGGTGGCTTTTTAGCTTTGCTTTTATTAGTGTTTTTTCAACTTTCATGTAAATAACGCACCGTTTTCACCAAATCGACTTTGCCCAAGCACACCCTTCCCTTCGGCCAACAAATCCCAAAAATTCGGCACACCTGCCGATCCACTCTCCCTACAGCTCACCCAAGCCCCGTCCCTCTAGCGCAACTGGAACACCCCAAATTCACCTTCTCCATGCGCACCAAAAACTCCCTTGAATAACATTGCAATTCGCTACTCCGCACAAAAATTGCTCTTTAAAGCACTTCCACTGCTCCGATCCGCTTCAAACTTGGCTGGACACTAGTTCCAGCGATTCCCTAACATCTCACCAAAAATCAGCCCAATCCATCCACTGGAACGGGGACGAATTTCAACCCGAATACGCGCCCACCCGCAAACACAAAAAAAAGCCATAAAACGGCCAAATCTCGACCAAAAACCGCCAAAATCCCTCAAAACCTTGCCAACACCAATACGCACGAAACTGAACCGGCCCCTCAGCCCTAGGCTCCGGGAACCCTACTTAATTGACCCAAAAGCCCTAAAAAAGCAACATAATACACACGAAAACGCCCTAACAACCCTAAAATGCATATAAGTATATGTATGCATGCATTTATGTTTGTATTTATATAGATATACAGATGATATATGTTTATATATGTATGTATATATATATATTCACTGAAAAAACCATAGGCTATAGACCATACATAGTTAGGAATTAGCATTTACAAAACCTTGAAAATTCACTGAAAAAACCATAGGTTATAGACCATATATAGTTAGGAATTAGCATTTACAAAACCTTGAAAATTCCCTGAAAAAACCATAGGTTATAGACCATATATAGTTAGGAATTCGCATTTACAAAACCTTATTTTACTGACACAAAACCATTGAAATTCCATATATAGTTAGTTGCACTAACTATATATCGCGCACCCGCAATCCACTGCTGATGATGTCACATATTACATCATTCATGACATGGTCAGTGACATCACTGATGACATCACTGATGACATCTCAAATGACATCACCGATGACATCACTGATGACAACATCCAGTGACTGTATGTTTCTGTAAAGTTAAAATATGTCTTACATATTGAAGAATGAGTGGATGTATAAGTGTCTGGATGAAGGATTTAGTAGGTGCATGACTGACTGTATGAGTGAGTGAATAAATGTGTCTCACTGAGTGCATGGGTTAGTGACTAAACTGTCTTAATTTGTGCATCATTATGTCTGTTGTTCTGTAAACTGTTGCATGTGTTGATAAGTAGCTATATGAGTAACTATATGGGTTATTGATTGGTTGCCCAAGTATTTGTATGGGAGACTGTGTGTGTGTGTGGGTGGCTGGGAGGTGTATGACTCTGTGCATAGATGTGTGAGCAGTTGATTCACTAGATGTATGGTTTCAAAAGTGCATGTGGAAACAGCTGTATGGGCGGTTGACTGTGTGCATGAGTGTATTGGTGAGTGAATGGATATCTCAGTGCTACATGTCAAAGTAAGTACATATGTAAAACACAGTACATGTGAGAGTTGACATATATAAATAACTGTGCATAAGAGCCAGTGAATGTGTGAGTGGCTGTATGGATCATTGTGAACTTGTATCAGGGATTGTATAAGAGAGTAAATATGTGTTCGTATATGTTTGAATAAGTAAAGTTTGTATAACTGTATAGTTGAGGAAATGGAGGTGTGATTGATTCTTTGCATGACTGACTAGGTGTGTGAGTAACTCCATGGATGAGTGACAGTCTGTGAGTGTCTGTTTACACTGATTGTATCTAAGGTTATATTAGAGTCTGAAGAGGTTCATCGTATTATCACATGAATGATATCATCAGTGATGTGATCAGTAATGTCAAATGAGATGTCATCAGTGATGTCATCAGTGATGTCATTTGAGATGTCATCAGTGATGTCATTTGAGATGTCATCAGTGATGTCATCAGTGATGTCACTGACCATGTCATGAATGATGTAATATGTGACATCATCAGCAGTGGATTGCGGGTGCGCGATATATAGTTAGTGCAACTAACTATATATGGAATTTCAATGGTTTTGTGTCAGTAAAATAAGGTTTTGTAAATGCGAATTCCTAACTATATATGGTCTATAACCTATGGTTTTTTCAGGGAATATATATATATATATATATATATATATATATATATATATATTCAATGAAAAAACCATAGGTTATAGTCCATATATAGTTAGGAATTTGCATTTACAAAACCTTGAAAATTCACTGAAAAAACCATTGGTTATAGACCATATATAGTTAGGGATTAGCATTTACAAAACCTTAATTTACTCGCACAAAACCATAGAAATTCCATATATAGTTAGAAGCGCTAACTATATATCGCGCACACGCAATCCACTGCTGATGATGTCACATATTACATCATTCATGACATGGTCAGTGACATCACTGATGACATCACTGATCACATCTCAAATGACATCACTGATGACATCTCATTTGACATTACTGATCACATCACTGATGATATCATTCATGTGATAATACGATGAACCTCTTCAGACTCTAATATAACCTTAGATACAATCAGTGTAAACAGACACTCACAGACTGTCACTCATCCATGGAGTTACTCACACACCTAGTCAGTCATGCAAAGAATCAATCACACCTCCATTTCCTCAACTATACAGTTATACAAACTTTACTTATTCAAACATATACTAACACATATTTACTCTCTTATACAATCCCTGATACAAGTTCACAATGATCCATACAGCCACTCACACATTCACTGGCTCTTATGCACAGTTATTTATATATGTCAACTCTCACATGTACTGTGTTTTACATATGTACTTACTTTGACATGTAGCACTGAGATATCCATTCACTCACTAATACACTCATGCACACAGTCAACCGCCCATACAGCTGTTTCCACATGCACTTTTGAAACCATACATCTAGTGAGTCATACACCTCCCAGCCACCCACACACACACTCAGTCTCCCATACAAATACTTGGGCAACCAACCAATAACCCATATAGTTACTCATATAGCTACTTATCAACACATGCAACAGTTTACAGAACAACAGACATAATGATGCACAAATTAAGACAGTTTAGTCACTAACCCATGCACTCAGTGAGACACATTTAATCACTCACTCATACAGTCTGTCATGCACCTACTAAATCCTTCATCCAGACACTTATACATCCACTCATTCTTCAATATGTAAGACATATTTTAACTTTACAGAAACATACAGTCACTGGATGTTGTCATCAGTGATGTCATCAGTGATGTCATTTGAGATGTGATCAGTGATGTCATCAGTGATGTCACTGACCATGTCATGAATGATGTAATATGTGACATCATCAGCAGTGGATTGCGTGTGCGCGATATATAGTTAGCGCTTCTAACTATATATGGAATTTCTATGGTTTTGTGCGAGTAAATTAAGGTTTTGTAAATGCTAATCCCTAACTATATATGGTCTATAACCAATGGTTTTTTCAGTGAATTTTCAAGGTTTTGTAAATGCAAATTCCTAACTATATATGGACTATAACCTATGGTTTTTTCATTGAATTTCAATGGTTTTTTAAAAGCTAATATCTGTAGCTGTAAAATATATTCTTCTTTAAATCTTGAAATATATTTTTCATGTTCTTTAGACAATTTTTTTAAAACATTTTTTTTTGTTTCGCTCCCAGTCCGCGAACCGGTCAGCTTCCCGTTTGCTCAATTTAAAGCCGCGGCTTAGTACGCGAACCGGTAAACGTTCCTTTAGCGTAACTGTTACGTTTGCATGACGTTTTGCGTTATCGCGTAATACGTCATTGGACGCGCCAAGTTAGCGGACCCGGAAGTGGACCGGAAAGCGGAGCAAAGCGCGAAACGTAAACACAGCAGGTCATGTGACTCGAAAATAACACTTTTCATTGGTTCATTTCACTTTTGGTTTCCTAATGATGTAATACTTGGTCATGTGATATAAAATTAACACTTTTCATTGGTTTAGAATTTTTCCTTCTCCCAAATGATGAAAACCCCTCCTTCTTTCCTCACTCTGACTTTCATCTTGGTGAGAGAAAGACCTTTTTTGATTCATCAGCAATGGCTTCAATGGTTGCTTCTGCCAGTGTGCCCCCACCACCTCCTCCACCTCCTCATGGGAAGAAAGGACCACCTGCTTCACTAATTATAGAAGAGGAGGAAAATCAAGAAGAGGAGGAAGAGGAAGAAAATCAAGAGTTTTTGCCAGAGGAGCCCAGGAGATATAATAGGAAAGAAAATTATATCTGGCAATTTTTTAAATTTCCTGCTGACCAAAAAAAAGTTAATGCTAGATACGTATTTTGTCGTATCTGCGGCTATCGTCTTTCAAGGGGCACAGACAAAAAGTACAGCTATGGGAATCATACAATGCACAGGCACATGAGTCGGTGGCACCCTAACAACTACAGTAATGCCCAGCTTCGAGACCAACAACAAAATCCCCCAGAAATAGCAAGAAGATCTGTTGTTCAGGAGGTATCGGGACCGGAGGCCAGGGAGGTGATCCCGAACATCCAGATCAACATGGGAGAAGTGAAGCAAGTCTGTGTGTGGTGCAACCAGACACTTTGCTACCGCGAAAGTAGCATTACCCTTATAATGAGAGCCATCACCAATCATGTGTGCCCAAAACGCCCCAAAAAGTAAATTCTTCTTTTTTTTGTTGCTCCTGTTGAGCCGTCTTCGATGAATCATTTTTGTTTCCCCCCTCCCCCCAAAAAATAAAAAAAAATACAAAATGTTCAGAAAAAAACAAAAAAATATAAAAAATGTTCAGAAAACTAATAAAAAAAATTTAAAACAACAAAAACAAAAAAAAACAGTTCTTTTCAGAACTACCTCCCCATTATTAAAAAAAATTGGTAGAATTCTTTGAACTCTGCCAAGCTCTATTTCTATTAGTTCGCTCCCAGTTCGCACTCCGGTACGCGAACTTTGAGCGTACCAAAAAAATGTTTTTTTTAAAAAAGGAATAGTAAGTATAAGGAAAGGAAACAGACAGTTATGTTACAAAAAAGACAGCTATAGGGAGTAAAGAAAAGATACTGTTACCCGCAATTCACTTCTGATCATGTCATATATTACATAATTTTTGACATGGTCAGTGAGATCATCAGCAGTGGATTGCGAGTAACAGTTTTTTCTGTTTACTTCCTATAGTTGTCTTTCTTGTAACATAAATGTCTTTTCCTATCCTTATACTTACTGTTCTTGTTTTAAAAATTTTTGGAGATCATTCAGAAACAGTAACATTAATAGAGACAGAATTAGTGAATAATAATGAAGAAGTATGAGAAGAGAGGGACTGAGAAAAATACTGGAAGGAGTAGAAAAATTGAGTAATAGAGAAAGGAAGGAGAGAAGTAGCAAACACAGGAAAGTAAAGATTAAAGAAATGAAGCAGTAGAACTAATAGATGATAATCAAAATCTAAATTTGCCAAGCGCAAGTGGGAGCGTATTTACAAGACACTTGCCCCATGAGGAACGCTTTCCATTTTAAAAGGAAAACATAACATCAAAGACACTCAAATGCCTTATAAATATGGCCCAAAGCAACCTATGAAGCTCTAGCAGTACATATCCAGAAATGTAATTGATTTCTAAAATCGTTTTTAAAAACAACATATCTGTTTCAGCTTACATAACAGACCATGGAATGGGCTCCATGTACCACAATAACTTGTGTTACTGCATGCCAGAATGCTACACCGAATATGCAATTACAATTTCTCAAAGAATCTAATTCTATTTGTATATCACTAGAGACAAAACCACATTTTAAAAACACAGCTTTCTTCATCATTTTCTCCTTAAATCATACTATTCTCTATCTAAATTAAATAAATCTTTTCTCACCTTAGCAAATATTTTTTGAGTTTTGAAAACAGTCTCAGAAATACACCAAATTGTCTTCAGCAGAAGAAAAAGGATGCACTCCAGAGGCTGCAGCTATTGAAAGCACAGAAATACAGATATTCATTTCACATATCTCTCATATTAGCCAATCATAACTCTTCCCTCACTTTTTTCAAATCAAAACCCTTCCCCCCTCTGCCCTCTCTGCCTTTTTTCCATAGCAACCACCTCCTGGAAGAGCTCTCATGTTTGCAAATTCACACAACAATGTTTCAATTGAACTCTGAACTCTCAGTGCACCTGCGTATCCAGTGCAATCTTTCATGAAATGTTTCTTCCTTGACCATTCAAATTACATCTTTCAAAGAACACATCCATGCACCCTAACTTTCTGTTTTCAGAAATGGAAATGCACCAATCACTGCTAATGATTCATTAGCATTGGAAATCCACAGTTTTTTTTCTTTACAAACTCCTACTGTTTCAACTGCCCTTTCATTACCACACTTCATCTGACTGCAGAACAACCTTCTCCCACCATGTTTAAGGTCTGGATTGTTGGACATAGTTACATCCACTGGGCTCAAAGGTATGCTGAGAACAGAAATTTACCTAACCTCAATTTACAGGATGTGGAAATTAAGTGGTTGGGCCAAAGAGGATTAAAATGTCACCAATTGATACCATTGGTGAAAACCTTTATGCATTTGCCAAAACCTGACCTGTTAATAGTGCACTGTGGAGGTAATGATTTGGGCACTTTGACAGGGGTAGGTCTGGAAATGCTTTTAAAGGACACCTTTGAGCAATTAATGGCACTTTTTCCTCAAACTGCCTTGGTATATTCCAATATATGCCAAAGACAGAAATGGAGGTGGTCCAACCAATTTTGTCCACAAATTGAGAAAGCGAGGAAGCATGTAAACAAATCTGTGTCAGCTTTCATGAGAGACCATGGAATGGGCTCCCTGTACAACAATAACTTGCGTTACTACATGCAAGATATCTACAGAGGAGATGGAGTTCACTTCTCAGATGAGGGCAACAGAATTTTCATTCTGAATTTAAGACTTTGCATTGGTACCTACTTATAAGTACCTAAATGTACCATAAACCCAAAAGCTCTTCTCAGAGCTACCCTTCATCTGATCACACACTTTTATTATTTTTTTTCTAACTTTTTTCTGTAATTTTCAACAAACTACGCTCAAAGGGCGCTATCCGGTACGCGAACTGGAAGCTAACCGCGCAAAATTTCAAAAAAAAAGTTTTTTCTTCGCAAATATAGTCCTCCTTAGCCACCCTCAGAAAACGTAGGGGGGCAAAATACTTGTACCATGCCCCCTTCTACCCATTCAGAACATTATTTACCCTCCATTTTATACCTTGATTCGACCTAAACACAAAATGGTGGACTCCCGTTACGCTCCTAGTTCGCGGACCGGACCGCTTTCCGGGAAGCGGTCCAAAAAAAAGGTGGGAAAGTAATTTACAGAAAAACGACTACAGATACTCTCACCAAATATAAATTAGCTCATACTACATAACAATCCCTTTCATTCTCACAAATTTGATTGAAATTTCATTTAGCCATTTAGCCTTTAGACCTCTCCAAGTACCGTGAGGTAAATTACTTCACAAAACACATCTGAACTGTTGGAATTGACAACCAATGAAAATGTTACTTTCATTTTCTACTTTTATTACCTGACATTTGATTGGTTATATACTTGAATATATATAAAGGAAGAGAAGAAAACACAGCCATTTTGACTACTACTTCTTGTTGTACAACACCTTTCAATAGCTTCCAAAAACTTCAACTTCTTTGTGAAGGTAAGATATAATTTTTAAAAACGAAATATATTGTGCACTATAACTTAATATGATAGAATTTTTCTGCTAGATATACACTATCCCTCTGTAGTAGTAATGTATTTAGATAGACTTCTCTGTTATAGTTATGAATGAAGTTAGGCTTGTCTTGGTTAAATCACATACACTTTTTTATAGTCCTATTTCCACTCTGATACTATACACTGCCAAAAGATAAATTCACTGATAAAAACTGCCTATCTAAAATTAATCCCAACAGTGCCCTATCTCTACTAATATATATTTTTTTAATCCAAATTTCAGGCAAAATGGAAGGCGAAAACCAAGTTTCTTTTGAAATGGACCTGCAAGAGAGCAGCCAGGAATTGATTGAACAAATTGACATAGAATTTATGGATGAAAGCTTGGATAATGAACTGCTGCAATGTGTCCAAGCAGTAGATGCCCTCCTTGCAAATGAGGACATTTTACAACCTCACAGATTGCAAACAATATTTCAAGAAAATAATGACATTTCAGACACTGAAATGTTAGAAAGTTTAATAAATTATGAAAAACAATGAAAATAAAAAAAAAACTTTAAAAATAAAGAAAACAAAAAAAAAACAACAAAAACAACAAACAATTAACATACAGTCTTTGAAAAGTGTATCATTCTATTATCCTTATAGTACGCTGCCCAGAACGCTTTCCGGTTCGCGTACTAGGCGCTCATCGCGAAAAAAAAATATATATTTTTTTTTTTGGACCCTGCTGGGCCCTTTTAAAACCTCCACATAAAACCTAGGGGGTCAGGGAGGATCTACTATGCCCCCTTATGGAAATTTCCCCCTTTATTTTGGCCTCCTCTTGTCTCTCGATCCTACCGAGAGACAAGATGGCGGCTGCACCGGACTGTTTAGAATGTTGACAGACACCGAAGAGCCAATCAGCTTTCCGTGCGCAAAGTTCCGTTACGCGAAAAGTACGCGAACCGGATCGCTGCCCGGACCGCTGTTACAGATATATATCTTGATTTAAACGTTAATTTCTCAAAATCCACTGAAGCACATATATTGAGACCTAGCAAAGGCACATCGGGCTAACAGTCCCTACAATTTTGCCAAGTTTCGTGAAAATCCATTCAGCCGTTCGGGCTAAAAGTGAGTCCAACCGCCCTATGGAAATTAACATGGGAAAAACGCGTTTTGGGACCCCCCTTTTTTCTCGGCCCCCCCTTCACACCCCCCCCCCCAAATTTCCAGGAGCTGCTCAGAAACAAAATGTGCCATTTTCCTGAAAATTTCAGCCAATTCCATCCACAAACGCCAAAGTTATTAGGCATAGAATTTTCAGAAATCCCATAGGGAAAAAATCCTAACTATATATACCTACTGGCGACCGCCAGTAGGTAATATATATATATATATATATATATATATAAATATATATATATATATATATAAATATATATATATATATATATATATATATATATATATATATATATATATATATATATATATATATATATATA
>NW_028254972.1:0-29297 GCF_964263255.1 Lissotriton vulgaris
CAGGG
This sequence comes from Lissotriton vulgaris, assembly GCF_964263255.1. Classification (NCBI taxonomy): domain Eukaryota; kingdom Metazoa; phylum Chordata; class Amphibia; order Caudata; family Salamandridae; genus Lissotriton; species Lissotriton vulgaris. Next base: position 6 of record NW_028254972.1, read on the forward strand.
TGTGTCTGACAAATTGTTAGTGTTAGAACTGGCTATTTCTGGTTGGCTAAGGCTGGCGCCAAAGCTAGGCAGAAACCACCATTCTAGTCAGGGCAAGGGAGTCACACGCCAAGATAACCCCTGCTCACCCCCTTGGTAGCTTGGCACGAGCAGACAGGCCCATCCCGGAGGCAATGTGTAAAGCATTTGCGCCAGCACACAACAGCAACAACATCCTAGGCACACCACGAAAGGAACTCCACACAATGTTATATAAAAATAACTTCTGTATTTTCAAAACACATCAGATAGAATCACACATGTACATTGTGGGGCACGGGCAATATTCACACGGGATTATTTACACAGGACAGGGCCACGTGGGCGCCTGTCAGAATCAGCACTTAGTAGAAAATAGAATATAGGATATAAAATCACTGTAGCACAAATTAGCAAATATAGCACACAACCATTAACCATTGGTAACAGGTAAGTACCACCTACGCAACCCTAAACACCTTAGGACAGTGGTTCCCAAACTTTTGACTCCTGAGGACCCCCATTGAGTCACCCCTGGAAGCCGGGGACCCCCAAGCAATTTGTATGAGTTAAATTTCAAATATTAAAACAGTAATGCGAGAAAAAAAAACACATGTGTGCACACAAAACAAATACTCAAAGTACTAAGGATTTTGGGGCCAGATGTAAGACCATTTCATTTAGTGCCTCACAATTAGCGACCCATTGCGAGTAGCAAATTGCGAGTCACTAAATGAAATGTACAACAGTGTGTTTAACACTGTTTGGGATTCCCAATTGGGTTGTAAATTGTGAGGCCCATTAATATTAATGAGCCTCTTGCAATTTGCGAGCCAAGTGGAAATGCCAGCCCTCCCAGGGATGGTTGACTGCTGGGCTCAGCAGACCACCATGTCTGGGACTGTTTTTAAATAAAGCAGTTAAAAAAAAAAAATGCAGCCTGCTTTCCATGCATTTAAAAAAAGAAAATTAAACGTTTTCGTTTCATTTTTTAAGGGCAGGCAGTGGTCCCTGGGACCACTGCCTGTCCTTAAAAAATAATTATACATGCATTTGCAAAGTGGAAGGGTCCCTCCCATTTGCGAATTCATTACTGTCTACATGAAATTGGTGGTAATTGCGAGTGCTTTGCGACCGCAATTGCAGTCGCAAAACATATGTACATGGTTTTGAGACTTGCTATTTGGAAGGGAATGCCCCTTCCAAATAGCAAGTTGCAAAACCTCTCTAGCGAGTCGCAAAAAAATTGTGACTCGAGAAATAAGCTATGTACATGGCCCAATAAGTTTTTGCATGCACAAACGGGTTTGCGAACCCGTTTGCGCATATAAAAACAGGTCGTACATCTGGCCCTTAGTATTTTATATTGAAGGAATAGCCCCTCTGTCACAGGTATTTAATTTGTTTTATAGCATCTCTCATACCATTGTAGGATGGCAGAGCACTTTACATCACACACATATAAAACAATGAGTCATACATGTAAATCATTGTATAGAAAATGTAACATAAGGTAAAGGGGACTACAAGATGCAGTGTTCACATGTCATTCATACTGGTAGGTATTTTTAAAGAGTGCTTGGTCTGGAAAAGCACAGAACATAACAGTGGCTAGCACTGACTTTAACATTCAAAATTTATTTTGACCCAAATAAAGATTTTTAGCAGCATCAGGAAAATGAATGACTGGGAAAAAGCATAAGTTACTAAATGGTACAATGCAGTTTGCAAGCAGCTCTTTGATGACAGTTTATAGGTCCCTCTGCTAGATTACGATTGTCACTTATGAAGTGCACAGTAACAAAAGAATCTCTGTGACCAAAGCAGTAACCACGGACCTATGCACATAAAATATTGCTCTATAAAATGCATGTTACACGTTCTTTGCGGTAGGCACATTTACCTTCTGTGCTACATTAGTTAAGTCAAAGTGGCCACTGAACAAAACTCTCCTCTCTCCAGCAGGTACATTAATCACTGGCATTATCTTGACCCTTTTATTGTTGCTCGAAAGCTGCTAATTATACAAGAAACATTGCTGTGCTTGAAAACTGCTGCCTGCGGACCCCCTGGGAATGTGTCAAGGACCCCAGGGGGTCCGCGGACCACAGTTTGGGAAACCCTGCCTTAGGAGAATGTCACGCAGGGAACCAGGACCTCACTAGGACCACCTGTACTAGTGAGAACAACGACCTAAGTATCACAATACAATTAGGGGTATAAGCAAGAACACATTACACATGATGCATCACAACATTCAGAAGTGTAGGGAAGGAAAACACATGATGCATAAAACATACATTCAGCGGTGTGATAACAAGGCACATGATGCATCCAAAACACATTCAGAGGTGCAGGGAAGGAAAAACACATGATGCATAAACCAACACATTCAGAGGTGTAAGGACAAGGAAGACACATGATGCATAAAAATATTCAGAGGTGCCAGACCACAACTCAATAGCGCAAAAACTCATGATGCCTAAAAACATTCAGAGGTGTAAGATCAAGGTGCGTAATCATATTAAATGCATTACATTTCCTAGCACCACATCACATTGCGCAAGACTTTCATAAGCCACCACCTTTGGCAGTCCCTAGGCCAACTGGCCTTGTTGGGGCTAGGACGCCCTGTGTCCAAAAGTCAGGGTCCTAAACGGCACAGCTGCCCACTAATTCCTGGGCAGCTGGGATAACAATAAAACTATGGCATGGGCTCTCGTTAGCCCTCGAACAGCACTGCGCCAAAAGATAGGAGCCACACAGGCTCTTGAACAAATATGCCCCCATGAGCATCTCGGGGCTCGTCAACAAATGGGTCAATTCAGCCTCTCCGGGCTCTAATCAAACTGATTGCCCCTTAAGCCTTTTAGGCTCGAACACAAAAATGCGGCTGTCGTTGGAGTTCCTCCTCGGGGGACTCAGCTACTGGGAATGCCCCCGGAGCCTCACTGGCTCGTATTTCCAAAGGGGGTGCCTCGAGCCCCTCTGGGCCCTCAGTAGATCAGCACAAATGTCCTCGAGACCCTTGTGGGTCAAACAAGAATGCAGCCTCACTGGGGAATGATCTGCGCGACTCCCTCGTGCAGGCTGGCAGTCCTGCGGCTCTTCTCCTCACCTCGGACGTGCTTCTCCGGCGGCAGCTCCTCTAAAAACGAGACGCAGTGCTGGTCCAATATGGGCACGACTTGCACGGTGAGCCCCTCTTGATGCTGCAGCTCTTCCAGGAGTCAGCCAATCCTAGCGCGGCTCCTGGACGAGCCCCTCTTGACGCCACAGCCTCTTCTGGAGAATCCACCAATCGGAGCGCGGTGCCCCGAGACAAGCCTCCACCAGCGGCTCAATCGGAGCGCACCCCCTTTGGTTCTTTGTCCGCGGCCCTGGGTGGAGAACGGCAACTTTTCGGTCAATTTCAGGCCCCCGAGCCGCAGCGGTGAGATGTTGGCAGATTATCAAAGAGCGCCCAGGGTTCACAGGCCGACCTCGAAGCTGCAAATCCTCCCAGGGGGTTATGTGGCCCTTAGGGACGCCCACAATCTCACGGCCACCACCACACACGTGCCGATAAGCACGTCGATCCCCCAACACGGCAGCCGGTACCAGCACGGCCCTCTCAGTCGGGTCAGAGAGCAGCCCCATGCTGCAAAGGTCAAAATAAAGAGCTCCAAAGAGCTAGGGGCACAAATAAAGCAACAAAGTCCTTCAGGAGTCCAGGACCTCAGTAGTCCAGGACATAAGGTGGAGCACAGCAGATCCCAGAAAAGGAAAGTTCATCAGGTGTCCAGGGGCTGGGCAGGGCCCAGGGAGGCAAGCATTCCCCTGGTCCCAAGCAGCAGCACGCCCCTGGCAGGATTCAAGTCAGAAACAAGAACATTTTGGAAGGGGACACAGCCCCTTTTTATACAGAGAAATCCTTTGTCTAGCAGGGTGCAGGCAGTGTGAGAACCAGCTAGAACTGGTTATAGGGAATTCCTTTCACTGGCCAGGCTAGGGATATCAGACGCACCCCAGGGGGTGGAGCCAGCATTGTGTGGGGAAAACCCAGCCTCATTCAGGACCCTCAAGCCAGACGGTCAATCTACAAGCAGGCCCAGGCTCACTCCTCCCCTCACATCAGCATGCTAAACACTCCATCCACCACGGGGCAGACCCTCCCAGACTCTTGGAGCCAGGCTCACCAGCCAATCACACGCCAGACACAAATTCACAAATATGCCAACTTTTAAAAGTGGCACTTCTACACTAGACACAATCATGCCGCATATACCATTGCGCAGCGTTCAATCTCACGAGTTTGCACATACCAAACTCTGCACTCCCCACACATCAGGAACTACCAAGGGCATACATATTCCCCATTCATTCCTATGGGAGGGCAGGTCACTCACCACACATACACAGAGAGCTCAAGCACTTTACACTGTACCACAGTGAAAAAGTGTGCAGAGGCCTAAAATCACCACCACCAGGTTCCAGAAACAGGCTAGGAAAAAGCAAAAAGTTTCGGGGTGAACCTGCCAAAAAGGGCCGGGTCCAACAGTTAGGTTCAGTTATGAGCTGATAAAGTTTCAGAACTTCCAATTTTCAGATGAATGAACAAGGCTAGGGCAGGTAATGTTCATCACACTGAGTCGAGAACTTTGAGGATGAGTGAGATGTTCAAGAGCCGTAGTGATACTTGAGATTAGAAAGATTTCAGTGGATGACGGATTGGAAGAAGGGGATAAGTATATCATTAATATGAGAATAAAGTACATTGAGGTGGTGAGCACTTGACTAGTATAAAATAACATTCTTCCACTAAGGACTGAATAAATGGTGTGCATGATGGATGCTCTAGTAGACTATGTTGACTCATACAACAGTTCTCTGGCTAGTGTGTTTCCAGGAGTGGATTCTCTATCTGGGGGGGTGAGGGTTTATATATAGCTCCAAAGTGATGAGTTCATATTATGAAGATGAGGTTTAGTCAAGATTCCACAATTAGGTCAAATATGTGAACTAGTTCTTGCTGGTGCATGTCATATTGATGAGGATGCAGAAGCAAGAATGGTTGACAGGTGCAGTTGCCGCAGGGCTGTATGTAAAGTGTTTTGGGTGCAAAGTCCAAAAGGTAATACTGTAATGAAGCAGAAAGTGAAGCAAAGTTTTAATCTTCCTCCAAAAAGCTGATTTGATTGGGCTGAAGGTCTGTGGGTATTGGGATATTGCAGGGCTCTCACAAAGGAGGCAATTTGAGTTCGCCAGTCATCAGGGGCAATGGGATTTAAGGAATTACTCAGCGCACTGTGGAGAGACACAGTTAAGGACGAGATATATAGGGAAACATACACAAGGGTGGGATTGAGAAGTGTTGATAGGAGACAGTGTAAGGGGAAGTTAAGGACTTATTGTTAGTTATAGTTCTTAGGTGCAAAGTTTTGTGAGAAGGGGTGTGAGCAAGAAAGGGTTTTAGTTAAGAAGGAATAATACATGAAACACATGATGGTCAAGAGGTGTAGAGATCAGCTCTCACCTGAGATCAGCTGAGAGCTGATGATGTAGTGTCACTATTTCTATTTTAATTTAAAGACATGCTAATGTATAACAAGTGTCAAAAATGAGGTTTCTAACTGTCTGTGTAGGCACCCTGTACAAGCAGGAACCTCCACTATAGTCAGTGCAAGCTAGATACATACTAAATCAGTGGTTCCCAAACTTTTGACTCCTGAGGACCACCATTGAGTCACCACTGGAAGCCGGGGACCCAAAAGAAATGTGTATGAGTTACATTTCAAAAATTAAAACAGTAGATCAAAAACATACACAGGTGTGCACATAAAACAATTACTCAAAGTACTAAGGATTTTTTGGGGCCAGATGTACGACCATTTCATTTAGTGCCTCGCAATTGGCGACGCATTGCAAGTGGCAAATTGAGAGCCGCTAAATGAAATGTACAACAGTGTGTTTAACACTGTTCGGGATTCCCAATGGGGTCGCAAATTGCGAGGTTCATTAATATTAATGAGCCACTCGCAAGTTGCAAGCCCATTGGTAATACCAGCCCTCCCATGTATGGTGGCCTGCTGGGCTCTGCAGGCCACCATGTTTGGGACTGCTTTTAAATAAAGCAGTTTAAAAAAAATGCCGCCCATTTACCATGCATTTAAAAAAAAAAGAAAATGAAACGTTTTTGTTTCATTTTCTAAGTGCAGGCAAAGGTCCCTGGAACCACTGCCTGCCCTTAAAAAATGATTTTGCATGCATTTGCAAAGGGGAAGGAGTCCCCTGGGGACCCCTTCCCATTTGCGAATGCATTACCATCTACTTGAAGTAGGTGGTAATTGCGAGTGTTTTGCAACCGCAAAACATTTCTACATGGTTTTGAGACTCGCTATTTGGAAGGGAATGCCCCTTCCAAGTAGCAAGTTGCAAAACCTATTTAGCGAGTCGCGAACAAATTGCGACTCACGAAATAGGCAATGTACATGGCCCAATAGGTTTTTGCATGCGCAAACCGGTTCGCGAACCCGTTCGCACATATAAAAACGGATCGTTCAACGGGCCCTTAGTATTTTATTTTGAAGTAATAGACCCTCTGTCACATGTATTTCATTTGTTTAATAGAATCTCTCCTACCATTGTAGGATGTCAGAGCACTCTACATCACACATATAGAGACATTGAATCATACATGTAAATCAGTGTGTATATAAAATGTTTAAACAGTGCTTGGTCTGGAAAAGCACAAACTCAGGATTCAGAACATAACACAATGGCTAGCACTGACTTTAACATTAAAAATGTATTTCCACCCAAATAAATCTTTTTAGCAGCATCAGGATAATGAATAACTGGGAAAAAACATAAGTTATTAACTGGCACCATGCAGTTTTCAAGCAGCTCTTTGATGACAGTTTATAGGTCCCTCTACTACATTATGATTGTCACTTATGAAGTGCACTGTAACGAAAGAATCTATGTGACAAAAGCAGTAACCATGAACCTATGCACATAAAATACTGTTTTTTAAGATGCATGCTACACGTTCTTTGCAGTAGGCACATTAACCCTCTGTGCTACATTAGTTAAATCAATCTTGCCACTAAACAAATCTCTCCCCTGACGCTCCAGCAGGTACATTAATCACTGGCATTATCTTGACACTTTTATTGTTGCTGGAAAGCTGCTAATCATACAAGAAACTTTTCTGTGCTTTTGAAACTGTTGCCTACGGACCCCCAGGGAATGTGTCACGGACCTCTAAGGGTCCGTTGATCCCAGTTTGGGAAACACTGTACTAAATGATAACCAGTGCTCACCCTCTGGTAGCTTGGCACAGAGGATTTAGGCTTATTTCAGGAGTAAATGTGTACAGTATTGGTGCAACACACACACACACAGTACCACAACAAGAACAAAATAAGAATACTCCAGACAGGGTTAGAAAATTAGATTATATTTTTGTGAGTAAAATAAGATCAACATGACAAAACTCCAATAAGCAGAGTTATGAATTTTTATGTCAGGTCGACTCCACGGGATCCAGTTGCTGCAACAATGGTTCCACCTCCAAATGTCACCAACACCCTGAATGTATATTCACAGGGTGTTCGAGCCATTAGGCGAGGGAGAAAAATAACAAACTAAAATAAAAAACGAGGGAAGGGAAAAGGCTAGGGTCAGCAGGGAAGGGATGCCTGTAACAGAAAACAAGACATGTATCAAATAAGTGCTTAATGCCACACAGTTCTACTCTCATGAAGTCTCGCTAATTATACTTAAGTATTTATACCTGGATGATAAGAAAACCAAGCCTTTGATAGTAAAGCAACACAGCCCTTCAGTCACAGCCTGTAAGCATATCCACAGACTGTTAGAAGGGCTCAATATATAAATGAGGGTCCAAGAATTCCAGAAATAATGTATATCTGATCCAGATAGCGTACGAGGGAAACGGCAGTGTGTAGGAAGCAAGAACTACAACACTCCGCTCCCTTCTCTTCAGCGGAACCACAATAATGACCCAAAGGTATATAAGGCTTATAACAGAAAAACATAGTTGCGACCACCACTGAATTCTGTTAAGGTGCTCCAAACAATAAAAAGAACAAGGTCCCCGGAACGTGTAGTTAGCTTCACTACCACGCCCCCGCTCTGTAATGCTTCCCCTCAATTGCCAGGAGAGTAACGGTGACACGTAGTTAACCTCACTACAGTGCCCCGCTACTAATACAAACAGGAAAGTACAAGGGTGTACGGTAACACGTGGTTTCGACCGCCACCGTGTTCCGCAACACCCAAAACCAAGATGCCTCTTGAAAGCAAGACACACGCTTACAGAATACCTATGTCCGAAGCGATAAGCGTAGGCAGAATGCTAGCCGCTACAGGCGGCGGAAGATTAGGTTCAACAATACCTGCGGCTCTGCCCAGACCAAGAGCTTGGCGAAGTAGTCTGAGTCCGCACGGAGGGCGGTCCACACAGCAGAACACCGGAGGTCCCGCTTCGTCTCGCTCCGACAGGCGGCTTCAAGAACAAAGAACTAGCGTGCAGAGCATCCGCTCTCACGTTGAAGACGAACAGGGAACAGAATAACGCGCAACCGGAAGCGCGTCCTTTCCCCAAGATGTACTTCCTGAATGGAGCCTCAAGGCTCATGGGACATGTAGTTCCCAGCGTGGCAGGCGCGATAGTCTGTGGATTCTGACATTTTAAAGATAAAATCAAATTATAGTGCTCAGTGCCATTAAGGGGCAACCAAGGGCATCTGGTTGTGCTAGACCAGGGTGAATCCAAAGTTCAGCCAACTGCAAGGTCCTGCAGAAAAAAGTGCATTGAGTGGAGGAAGTGATGGCATTGACGATTTCATGTGGCAAGCAGAGGAGGCGATGCTTCGTCATCCATCCTGTGGATGCAGGCAATGTGTCAGTTCAGACCTGCAAAGTTGATGAATGTATCATTGGCAAACCCTTTCACAATGCAGGCAATGCGCAGGCATTGTCGAAACATGCAGTCTGTCATCATAGTGCTGCACAGTCCATCAAAGTGATGTTGTTGAGCCGCAGTCATGTCGGCATTGAAGGGTGATAAGTCGGTTCCGATCACCGCAAAGTCGCCAAATTGACGATTTCCATGGATCAGCACAGCAGAAATCACTTTTAACTGAATTGGCACCACTTGGAAGGGCCAGACTCACATATGGCATAGTCCAGGTGCTATTGAATGGTTGAAGGAAATCTTTGATGGCCCTAAGACTTTAGAACAGGAGTCAAGCCCATGGAGTCACTCTGGGTTCAAGTGACATGGGTCCTGCTCTTGTCCTCAGCAGAGCAGAAATCAGCATGCAGCAGGGCAAGACAGCAAAGCAGAAAAGTGCTTCTTCCAGGGAAGTGGTCAAGCAGAGTGAGAAGTACTGTAGCAAAGCAGTCTTCCTTCCTAGCAGAGTTCCTCTCAGGTCCCGTAGTGTACTGTCTTCGTAGGGTCAGAGCCATAGTACCTATACCCAGTTGTGCCTGTGAAGTGGGTCTGACTTCAAAGAAGGGTCTTTGAAGTGCGCACAGGCCCTTTCTTCCCAGAGATGGCTCCAGATTATCAGTAGTACGTTTTCAGCCATATGTGAGGAAAACAGGTCCTTTCTCACGGGGAGAACGCAGGCGGTCCGCCTGGGCCCCTACACTGCTAAAAAAACTCTCACTTCCTGTGGTGTTCCCCAAGGCTCTTCCCTTTCCCCGCTCCTCTTTAATCTTTATCTCCGACCACTTATTCAATCACTTCTGAAATGGGACATCGTCACTTATAACTATGCTGACGATCTCCAGATCATCTTCCCCCTCAACTCACCAAATGCCATCAAAACTTTTCATGGAGCCATGACTCATATCCAACTCTGGATGAACCAGAACCAATTGAAGCTGAACCCCGGTAAAACTGAGCTCCTACTACCTGGACTCAGTTCCACCTACTGGGGTCCACAGTTCTGGCCTCCAGAGTTCGGCTCCCCCCCCGTCCCTGCAAAAACAGTAAAAAGTCTAGGTGTCATCATTGACACCGAGCTTTCTCTCAGGGCTCAGGTGGGAGCGGTGGTTTCCTCCTGTATGTTTCAACTTCGGAGGATCCGCAAAATCCGCCATTTCCTTCCCCCGGCAGCACTCACCCAAACTGTTATCTCGCTGGTACTTTCCCGTCTGGATTTTTCCAACGCCATCTATCACGGTCTACCACAATACCTGACTCAACGCCTCCAAATCGTCCAGAACCAGGCTGCCCGCTTGATCCATGGAACACCCAGATGGCAATCAGCTAAACCTTTGCTTGTGAATTTGCACTGGCTCCCGGTCGAGCGAAGGGCTGCCTTCAAGGTGGCTTGTCTTACCTTTAAGGCACTTCACTGCCCTTCCCCTGCTTTCCTGAAATCTACCATCCACCCTTACCGTCCAACACGCCATCTCCGATCCGCCCACCTTGACTTGTTGATCATCCCCAGGGGCAAAACTAAGAGATTCGGCGGACGCCGGTTCTCCCAGTTGGCCCCTGGACTCTGGAACACCCTCCCTTTCTCTATCAAATCCTGCTCTTCTTTTCTCAACTTTAGGAAAATGCTAAAAACGTATCTTTTCCCTACCCCCACGTAGATTCTGTTACCTCTACCTCCTCCTCACTCTGTTCTGTCTACCAGCGCCAGGAAGCTTCGGTGTCAGTGCGCTTTACAAGCTACACTTAACATAACATAACATAACAAAACAGGACATTGCTTATTTAGGCGTAAGTGACAACTCCCTTCCTGCTCAAGGAGAGCCTTCAGAATGCAAATGAGTATGCAGACACACCTAACATTCCTATGTTTGTGGCTGTCTGTAGTGAGTGCACAAAGTGTAGCTGTCACGCACCCCAGATGTTTATTGGAGACAAGCTGCAGGCACAAAAATGGTCAAAGGTAAACCAATATGACAACAAAATATAAGGTTCACCAAGAAGCAGTGCAGTTGGTACCAAACGATAGTGAAATGCCCTGGTTATATTGTAAAAGCTGTGAAAGGATGTGATATTGTCATGGGGTAGCCACTAACCTATATCACTGCTATCTAAATGCTGTTGGATCAATGTGGATTCACCATCTCTTCCCCACCTAATTGCCACATGTACATATGAGCTGAGGGGTGCAAGGCAGTGGGAGAATAGGGATAGAGTTGCAGGAGAAAGATATGGCTCAGATCTGTTCCCTGAGGCTACATTCAGGCAATAGTTTAATCAGGAAGGGGATGGCCTCTCCAGGCTTGCCTCTATGTCCTGTGAGCAGATATGACACCTAAATAGGATGCATGTTTTAATATGTCTGAATTTCTTGGTCATGTCACATTCTATGTATATGCTCTAATAGTTCACAAGTACTAAGCAAAAACACACCAAAGTATTTCTCCTTGTGAAGCGTGCTGTAAGGTATGTCTTGGGATTTCTATCATGTGCTCAAATATGCTGTTGTGACTCACTAGGACTCTAGTACGCACAACACAAAACTTATATTTCTCCTTTATACCATTCTGTTTATTTTCATCAGTGTTTTAGTATCGCAAACATATTTCATTTACATATTGCTCATCATCAATTTCACTTGTGAGATCAGTAGAAAGTTTCAGCATTACATATACATTCAAAAATATAAAGGAAACAATTTTCAGAACACAGGATTACTAAAACAAGAAAGAAAAAACCCAATGCATTTCGGGGCTTATGCCCCTTCATCGGGGGTCTGAAAAAAAGAAAGATACAAACAAAGAGAATATTACTTATTTGCTTCTTGGAATATTTGACATTTTAACCCTCGATAAGTTGTTTCAACTAATGCTTACCTAAAACAACGTGGAATAACACGAAACCTGTGTGCTACTTGTTTTACTTTTTTGACAGTTTTCTAGAAAAACCAAAGTTTAAACAGTCATGTGAAGTTTGTCTCATAAACGCCTGTGTTAAATTGTATTGTGAGAAGTGAAGAAAATGAATTACCTGTTGTTCAATTAATATTGCATCTATAATGGAGGAAAAAATGAATTTTTAGGACACCGTGTAGCCAGAAAAAACTAGAGAGGGCTCTTATGTGTATTTAAGACTTAGATCATAGGGGCTCACCTGCATATTGTTGGAGTCTCGCGTACGTGAAGGAGACCTAAATGTAATAAATAACTTCCATCAATGTGCCATTCTGTACATTAGATGTTGAAGAAGTTTAAAAGAAAGACCGACGATGTTTTTACCTGCAAGCCTTGAGATTTAAAATTCAGTCTCGCTGCTGTTTCCGTTCACGATACTAATGGAACAGAAAAATAAGGACTGTTATAGCTTACTATTATGACACGATACGTCGCTAATTATATCTAGGGATTTTATAGTTTAGCTTACCGTCCGACTTTTACTGTTTTCATCCGAAGAAAATAACCGTCACCTTGCTCACCGGCCGGAAACTATAGTGAGTCCGCGTGTCCTACTTCTATTTCAACTATCTTGTTGTCAAGATAATAAACAAGGACAACAGACTTAAGGCGAACTACCGATCAAACGGCTATCTTATTTGAAGTAAGCAACTTTATGCGTTCTCAAACGTGCAAGACGTAGACAGCGAATATTAAGACCGTGAGGCGCTCTTCAAAACTATTGTTAGTTTAACAATAGCTATTTCTATGAAAAACCGTGAAAACATGTATATTAAAAAAGGTCGAAAAAAACGAATAAGTCTTCTGATATGTATAGATAGCAATGAAAGTCTTTTAGAATTATATTTAACGCGTACTGATTTGGAAATTTGTATTGTGTTCATTTCAAAAGAAGGGGCCTTAGTTTTGTTTGTATATATCCTATTTATATGGCTGCACAAATAATCTGTTGTCTCAACAAACTCATTTATGTAACTCCTCCATGATGCCCGAAGCAATTCAACAACTATCCTGTCCATTTTCAATCTATGTGTGTATGTTTTTAGGTAAATGGAGACAAACTTTACACTGAAAGTAACTGTATTGCCATCGAATATCTAAGCATGATCTATTATCTAGGCAAATCAATTCGTATCAATTCAGTCACAAATCCATATTAACCCTGCCTATTTACAGTCTATCAAAATATCTTCTTAGACAAGTGATGTAAATAACATCTAGTGGTATATCATTCTATGCATCTCATTGCCTTAGGGTACATTCATTTGAATTGTAGTGTCTTTGTGCAATCTCGTGTTGTGCAGTGTGTGTTTTACTATGCATCAAGATCCCTATTATTATGCTTGTACTTTAAAGAAAGCATACCATTTCCATCTTATCATTTAGTCCATACGGAACCAATGTCTGTAACTTTCGGATCCAGAAAGCTTCTCTTTGCAAGAGTATCTTAGCATTGTCCAATCCTAGTCTCTGAGGTACTAATTCAATGATTTGAAAACGAAGCTGAGCTATGTTATGGTTCTTTTCAATCCAATGTTGCGCCAACGGCGACGTCAAGTTCTTGTTGCGTATGCGGCTCTTATGTTCAGAAAGTCTTAGTTTTATCTTTCTATCAGTTTTACCAATATATAATAGCCCACACGGGCATTTAATCGAGTAAACCACATGTTCTGAGTCGCAATTTGTGGAATGTCTGGGCATTATTCTTTCTCCAGTGCGTGGATGCAATAAAATATTTCCTGGAATTACATTATTGCAGTTTTTACAATTAAAGCACCTCGTTGTTCCTTTGTAGGCCAATTCTTGTTGCAATGAATCTCCTGTGGGTTTACTGAGAAGTTCCTTAAGATTTCGGGCTCTTTTATATGCAAATAGTGGTCGCTCATCAAATAATGTTCCAAAATCTTTTTCTGCCAGTAGAATTTCCCATCTCTTTAAGATTGTTCTCTTTATGTCCCTAGATACAGTAGAATATTTGGACACGAAGACCATTCTTCTGTTTGGAGTTTTTGATTTCTTTTTTAAAAGTTCTGCTCTCGGTATTACTTTGATTTTTTCTAGGTGTGCCTCCAGTAATTTTTTGGGATAACCTCTATCGAGGTATCTCTGTTTTTGATCATTTAAACTCTTGTCACATTCTTCTTCATTTGAGGATATTCGTTTAATCCTCATGAACTGTGATACCGGCAAATTGTTGATCAGGTTCGCAGGGTGAAAACTACTATACAATAAAGCCGTGTTTTTGTCTGTTTCCTTTTTGTATAGTTTTGTCTGGATAGAATCATTTTTGATTTCTACAAGAACATCCAGGAATGGTATCGATGTATTGCTTGTATTATGCGTGAACTGGATCCTAGGGTCCACTAGATTCAGACTGTTGATATTGCTTAGTAGTTCAGACTTTGGACGCTTCCATATGATGAAAATATCATCTATATAGCGTTTGTAATAGATTAAGCCTTGTTGCCAGGTTGGGTCTTCTAAGATGTAGTCCAGCTCAAACTTTGCCATGTAGATGTTGGCATATATACATGCCCCTGGAAAGCCCATTGCTGTGCCTGTTAATTGATTGTAGTACTTGTCTAGCCAAAGGAAATAACTGTTGAGGAGACAGAATTCCAATAATTGTAATAACAGTATCTTTAGCTCATTAGGTTTATCCGTTTTGAGGAGAGCCCACTCCACGGCCTCTATCCCTTGCTTATGCGGAATAGACGTATACAGAGCAGTGACGTCTATAATATATTAAACAAGGGAATTTATTTTGTGAGAACATATCAGTCAAATGAATTGGAAACAGAAATATCCTTCTTTAAATTTATGAGAGTTTTGAGATTGAAGTATTTTTTTACAGTTTTGAATCCAATGGAAACATCGGATGAAATGGACAGACCATTCAAACCTAAAAGCAGTTTTGTGGCACCGACGTCTCACAAAAGTTTGGATACCTTTAAAACCTTGGTAAAAGCAGATCTAAGTAAAATTCACTATAAAAGAAAACTAAACAATTTGACTAGGGCAGAGCAAAGCACCCTTCAGCGACTGGCAAGAAATGACAGTATAATGATACAAAAAGCAGATAAGGGAGGAGGACTTGTGATAATGGACTCAGCCTTTTACAGACAAAAAGGTGATGAACATGTACAAGACACAAACACTTATGCTCAGCTACAACAAGATCCAACGACTAGCATTTCCCAAAATCTGGAAGAGATACTTAATAATGCTGAGGATCTAAATTGGATTGACAACACCACTAAGCGGTACCTCAAGCAAATCTATCCAAGGAGACCAAGAATTAATTTTTTGCCCAAGGTGCATAAAAATATCAATAACCCTCCCTTCAGGCCAATAGTATCAGGTTGTTCATCTATTTTTGAAAATCTAGGCATCTTTATCGACGCACACATGCAGTCGTTCATTCAAAGTTGGCCAACCTACTTACAAGACACATCAGACTTCCTCAGAAGCCTTGCAAACATCAACACAGCAGGATGCATGGAATGGACACTTTGCACTATAGACGTCACTGCTCTGTATACGTCTATTCCGCATAAGCAAGGGATAGAGGCCATGGAGTGGGCTCTCCTCAAAACGGATAAACCTAATGAGCTAAAGATACTGTTATTACAATTATTGGAATTCTGTCTCCTCAACAGTTATTTCCTTTGGCAAGACAAGTACTACAATCAATTAACAGGCACAGCAATGGGCTTTCCAGGGGCATGTATATATGCCAACATCTACATGGCAAAGTTTGATCTGGACTACATCTTAGAAGATCCAACCTGGCAACAAGGCTTAATCTATTACAAACGCTATATAGATGATATTTTCATCATATGGAAGCGTCCAAAGTCTGAACTACTAAGCAATATCAACAGTCTGAATCTAGTGGACCCTAGGATCCAGTTCACGCATAATACAAGCAATACATCGATACCATTCCTGGATGTTCTTGTAGAAATCAAAAATGATTCTATCCAGACAAAACTATACAAAAAGGAAACAGACAAAAACACGGCTTTATTGTATAGTAGTTTTCACCCTGCGAACCTGATCAACAATTTGCCGGTATCACAGTTCATGAGGATTAAACGAATATCCTCAAATGAAGAAGAATGTGACAAGAGTTTAAATGATCAAAAACAGAGATACCTCGATAGAGGTTATCCAAAAAAATTACTGGAGGCACACCTAGAAAAAATCAAAGTAATACCGAGAGCAGAACTTTTAAAAAAGAAATCAAAAACTCCAAACAGAAGAATGGTCTTCGTGTCCAAATATTCTACTGTATCTAGGGACATGAAGAGAACAATCTTAAAGAGATGGGAAATTCTACTGGCAGAAAAAGATTTTGGAACATTATTTGATGAGCGACCACTATTCGCATATAAAAGAGCCCGAAATCTTAAGGAACTTCTCAGTAAACCCACAGGAGATTCATTGCAACAAGAATTGGCCTACAAAGGAACAATGAGGTGCTTTAATTTTAAAAACTGCAATAATGTAATTCCAGGAAATATTTTATTGCATCCACGCACTGGAGAAAGAATAATGCTCAGACATTCCACAAATTGCGACTCAGAACATGTGGTTTACTCAATTAAATGCCTGTGTGGGCTATTATATATTGGTAAAACTGATAGAAAGATAAAACTAAGACTTTCTGAACATAAGAGTCGCATACGCAACAAGAACTTGACGTCGCCATTGGCGCAACATTGGATTGAAAAGAACCATAACATAGCTCAGCTTCGTTTTCAAATCATTGAATTAGTACCTCAGAGACTAGGATTGGACAATGCTAAGATACTCTTGCAAAGAGAAGCTTTCTGGATCTGAAAGTTACAGACATTGGTTCCGTATGGACTAAATGATAAGATGGAAATGGTATGCTTTCTTTAAAGTACAAGCATAATAATAATGATCTTGATGCATAGTAAAACACACACTGCACAACACGAGATTGCACAAAGACACTACAATTCAAATGAATGTACCCTAAGGCAATGAGATGCATAGAATGATATACCACTAGATGTTATTTACATCACTTGCGTAAGAAGATATTTTGATAGACTGTAAATAGGCAGGGTTAATATGGATTTGTGACTGAATTGATACGAATTGGTTTGCCTAGATAATAGATCATGCTTAGATATTCAATGGCAATACAGTTACTTTCAGTGTAAAGTTTGTCTCCATTTACCTAAAAACATACACACATAGATTGAAAATGGACAGGATAGTTGTTGAATTGCTTCGGGCATCATGGAGGAGTTACATAAATGAGTTTGTTGAGACAACAGATTATTTGTGCAGCCATATAAATAGGATATATACAAACAAAACTAAGGCCCCTTCTTTTGAAATGAACACATAATCCAAATTTCCAAATCAATACGCGTTAAATATAATTCTAAAAGACTTTCATTGCTATCTATACATATCGGAAGACTTATTCGTTTTTTTCTACCTTTTTAAATATACATGTTTTCACGGTTTTTCATAGAAATAGCTATTGTTAAACTAACAATAATTTTGAAGAGCGCCTCACGGTCTTAATATTCGCTGTCTACATCTTGCACGTTTGAGAACGCATAAAGTTGCTTACTTCAAATAAGATAGCCGTTTGATCGCGTAGTTCGCCTTAAGTCTGTTGTCCTTGTTTATTATCTTGACAACAAGATAGTTGAAATAGAAGTAGGACACGCAGACTCACTATAGTTTCCGGCCGGTGAGCAAAGTGACGGTTATTTTCTTCGGATGAAAACAGTAAAAGTTGGACGGTAAGCTAAACTATAAAATCCCTAGATATAATTAGCGACGTATCGTGTCGTAATAGTAAGCTATAACAGTCCTTATTTTTCTGTTCCATTAGTATCGTGAACGGATACAGCAGCGAGACTGAATTTTAAATCTCAAGGCTCGCAGGTAAAAACATCCTCGGTCTTTCTTTTAAACTTCTTCAACATTCAATGTACAGAATGGCACATTGATGGAAGTTATTTATTACATTTAGGTCTCCTTCACGTACGCGAGACTCCAACAATATGCAGGTGAGCCCCTATGATCTAAGTCTTAAATACACATAAGAGCCATCTCTAGTTTTTTCTGGCTACACGGTGTCCTAAAAATTCATTTTTTCCTCCATTATAGATGCAATATTAATTGAACAACAGGTAATTCATTTTCTTCACTTCTCACAATACAATTTAACACAGGCGTTTATGAGACAAACTTCACATGACTGTTTAAACTTTGGTTTTTCTAGAAAACTGTCAAAAAAGTAAAACAAGTAACACACAGGTTTCGTGTTATTCCACATTTTTTTAGGTAAGCATTAGTTGAAACAACTTATCGAGGGTTAAAATGTCAAATATTCCAAGAAGCAAATAAGTAATATTCTCCTTGTTTGTATCTTTCTCTTTTTTTCAGACCCCGACGAAGGGGCATAAGCCCCGAAATGCATTGGGTTTTTTCTTTCTTGTTTTAGTAATCCTGTGTTCTGAAAATTGTTTCCTTTATATTTTTGAATGTATATGTAATGCTGAAACTTTCTACTGATCTCACAAGTGAAATTGATGATGAGCAATATGTAAATGAAATATGTTTGCGATACTAAAACACTGATGAAAATAAACAGAATGGTATAAAGGAGAAATATAACTTTTGTGTTGTGCGTACTAGAGTCCTAGTGAGTCACAGCACTAGGCCATATACATTGTACATACAAGTGGGCACTGCAGGCACTAATCTAGTACAGCACAAGTACCGTTACAAGAGGTTTGAACATATAATCTAAACTTGAGTGCAGCACCCTTCTTCATTCAAATATGCTGTTGAGCACACTATATTGTTGGTGCAATTGGAGGGATTTCCAAGAGAGGTTTTTACCTGTGGACTTTATCACTGTGAGTTCTAATAGTCACTCAGATAATTTTCCTTATGGCTATAGCACAAAGTTTGCTTCCAGTGCTGTGGAATATGGCCATGCATTAACCCCATGCTTTAGTCTATATGTGTACGGTCATATTGCATGTTTCCTTGGGTTACATGGCTTCTTTACATATGTGGTCCATTATGGTGATGTAACACAGTCTCTCATATTTCTTTGCAGGATGGAGGGGCGTACCAAAGTTCAACCTAAGTCAAAGAGGTAACAAAGCTCAGACTCAAATCAATGTTATTCTAGTAAGTGGGTAGAGTTAAGGATTTTGCAACAATGAGTTAAACTGTTCATTGCTATCTGTGTGTACAGAAAGGTCAGGTATAAAGCAGTGGCACTCTATCCAGGTAGGATATGCTCTAAACCTGACTGACTGGCTACATTTATTGTCTTCTTTTCCAGGAATATGAGGTTGCATCAGCTATTTTGAAACTGGACAGACAGCCACTGGGGCCGGAGGACTACACTGCCCAGCACCCTTTGCGGCAAGATAGGCCGCCAATGATCTCCTGCTGTGCCTGGAGGTGTAGAAAAAGGGCACATTACCCCTGTAGCACGGGACAATTGTGGGCATGCAATGGCCGGGTCAAGGGCAGGCCCGTCTGCCTGTCAGAGCCCGGAGGAGGCTGGGCTGGTACACCCATCTGTCACTTCCAACTCAAAGCTGCTGGACTATGGTTTTCTCCTCACATTAAGGTACTGTGACTGTCTTTGATTCCATATAGCCCAATACAGCCCTTCCAGTACTAGCCAACCAGCTTGGTGCAAATGGGAAAAAGGAAAGGGATTGAGGGACAATTGGGAGGCGCTAAAAAAAAAAAGACCAAGAAACGTAGTCGAGCTGGGGGACGTTCTTTTCGCGTGCGCGCTGCGGCCTTGTGGAATGCTCTTCCATTTGAAATTCGGACCCTCGTTGACCTGCTCTCATTTCGCAGGGTTGTTAAGACTTTTTTGTTTCCGTAGTCTTTTCTCTTCTTCATGTCTACTCTTTTAGTTGTGTTATGTGGCTTCCTTGTCAGGCGCCGGGACGCTCCTTTGCTGGAGCAGCTGTGCGCACAATAAATGCCAGTAACATAACATAACATAACAAACAGACTCAGAATACTAGCCCCGGGCCTGAGAGGGATGGGGAATGTGGCAGAAGCATGCTAGACCAAATAGATAATATATTAAATGATTGTGAGGTTTTGCTCACAGCATCTGCACCCTCCCCTAAGGTCTCCCAATCCTCCACTCCCTCAGCCACACCACTAGCCAGCTCAGGTTCAGGTAGTATTCATTTAAAAATGACCAATTAAAGCTCCTGAAGATACTGACGCATCCTCTACCAACCCCCAGAGTAACCACAGTGAAACCCAAGGTAAGACCTCAGCAGATCTAATTTCGAGTAATAGATTTGCACCCCTTGCAGAACAGACAACAAAGCCCAATACACCTACTCTTAAAAGAGCTCGGGATTCTTGGGCATGAACACGACACCTTACCATGGCGACTACTGAGTGGTGAACACTGAAATTTCACCAACTAACTTCGAACTCCAGAGGGAAATCTTAGCCCTTAAAGAAACAATAGGGGCCTTGTGTTATGTTCTTGGGTGTTCCTATCTGCAGGCAGCGTTCTAGCGTCCATACGGAGAGGACGCTACTCCGTAGTTGGGCGATACACACTTCCGGGACCTAAAGACAGCAGTCTAGCTGTTCTTCGAGGCGGCCAGCATCACAGAAGCGCTTCCGGGGGAAACCACTTAAGACTTGTGGTTTCCGCCCGCTCAGTGCTTTGGATTCAGGATCCCTCGGCGTCAGAGCTCCGGAGCCTTCGTTCCTGTCCTGTACCGGCCTGATTTCACCCACACTGTCGGGTGAGGCTTTCTTGATTTCTCCACCGCAGGAAGCGTGAGTACCGGACTGCCTACAGTCGCGCTCGCGATAAGGGAGCCAATTACGCTGCCTTTTCTCCATGCAGTCAGTGTGCTTCGCCCCTTACTGGTGTCCTATACACACCACTTTTCGGGGGCCACTGTTGTTTGTTTATCCGCGCTACATATGCTCTGCTGATTTTTTGGTCACAGTACAAACGTGCAGGAGCGCTTTATTTTACATTATCCCTCCTTGCTGATTTTGCTTATGGTCACAGTGCAAACGCGCAGGAGCGCGTTATTTTACATTATTCCTCCTTGCTGATTTTGTTTATGGTCACAGTACAAACGTGCAGGAGCGCTATATTTTGCATTGTTCTTCCTTGTTGATTTTGTTATGGTCACATTGCCAATGCGCAGGAGCGCAGCTGTTATTTCCTTTCCGTGCCATTGGCGATTTGCTGATTTTTCCTACGCCATGCTGGGAGCCTTATGCTGGTTGTCTCCTACTGACACAGGAGCAGGAGAACCAATTAATACCCCTAGACTTCCACTACAGTGGTTGTGTACATGGTGGTACACAGACAGAGGAAGACTCAGTCTCAAGCCGCCCCGCTCATCCCAGTGTACAATTTTGGCTGCCTTCCCCGTGCCCATCAATGTCCATAAACCTGTGTTTAGCCAGTTTGGGAGGTCAGGTGGGTACTGTGGTGGTAGCTCATGTCATCTCTGCAGGATTACCTTACAAGTCACAGGTAAGACATGTGGGGCCATTGACACCTTGAACACTCTTATTTCCAAACTATATCACATAGTTGCAGATCGTAGCAGCATGGAAACAGCACCACCCATGGGTCCTCTGGGTGCAACCACGTTCATGAAATCAAACCAGCTTACTACCTGTAGTTCACGAACACTTCAATAAGCAACTCTGCATCTCTGACCTGCAATTCTGGACATGGTGAAGGGGATCCCCACAATATGACACCTCCACAGGATAAATATCAAGATGGCCCCAGAGAAAATATCAGGGGGATGACTGGGCCCATGGCGGCCATAGAGAAAGAATAATTTTACCAGATCACAGGCCGCAGTAAGGCGTTCCCACTTCTTAGGCCCCGCCCAATCCCCCATTATATCCCCTAGTGTATCATTTATATGACCAATGTCCCTAAAGCCGATTGCAAAAACAAACATGACTCAGGGACCCTTAACAATAAAACCATTTACTGAATCAGGCATTTAACACTATCACTGCTGCAGCAATTCCCCCTCTCTGCTGAAAGTGCTTGAAATCCATTGTTCATGACGAGCTCAGCTCGTCATAAGCACACAACCAGTGTACTGCATGATGAGCTGAGCTTGTCATGAGCATCGAATGGGTTAAGGGGCTGTCGATCAGTGATAAGGGACGATATCTTGAGGGAAAGAAGATTTGTCCTGAATATTAACACTAATGACGCAGTAGAAATCACCCTCACAAGTGAAAACCTGGTGTATAAGCTAGTTGCTTTGGAAGCCAGAACTTGCCCTCCACTACCCACCAACATTCAACTGAAACTGAACATCTCTCTCTCTCCCAAGACATTAGCAGCACCACTTAGTGACACGTTACTTTAGCCTGTTTCACAGAATGACTGACTGGCACTATAGTCCCCTTGGCAATGTGTGTGTCTTTCCAACACTGATCAAGATTAATCATGGGCGGAGAGCTCCGCTCCGCCCATGGAGTGTGCAGAGTTGTGAGACTGGACTGGGCAGTTCGGGCTGAACTGTTACCATGAGGCACAGGGTCAGACTGATTTGCATATGGCCATGTCTGAACTGGGGTGGCTGAGTGAGCTAAAGAATGGTGATGGATTAAACCCAGATCAGTTGACTGGGGGTGAGTGTTTGATTTGCTCAAACGCTATATCCATCATCCCCTTTTGTAATGCTTTGTTCGCCCTAAGTAGGCAGGGTATGCTCAGGCGTGAGTCCCTTGCTCACTTGGCCACTATATTCAGGATAGCCTGGCTGATGAGGATTATGAATCTGAAATCGTTCCCAGGATGCTTATTTCCCGTCCAGGGAAGACATGGCTTGGCAGTTCAGGCTGGACTGTTCCCATGAGGCACAGGGTCAGACTGATTTGCATATGGCCATGTCTGAACTGGGTGGTTGAGTGAGCTAAAGAATGGTGATGGATTAAATCCAGATGAGTTGACTGGGGGTAAGTGTTTGATTTGCTCAAACGCTTTGTCCATCATCCCCTTTGTATCACCCTGTTGCTCTTGCTTGCACAAATCTATTGGACATCTCTTCTTTGCCTGTACAGCATATGCAAAACCTAGGAGTAAATGGCTGACTGTTACACATACAATTTCCCCCGTATAAATAACAGCCTTTTATCAAACACCCATGAGGGCAATGAAGCATCGCCCCTTCTTACCCACTATGACAGGGCCTTGTCATAGATGGCGAAGTGGTGGACCGAGAACGGGGTCTCCATCCCTGTGGAGGACTCGGTGGCGGGGCTGCACAAAAACACGGTTCGCCTGGGACATGTGGGAACTGAACCGGATGGGAAAGAACAGTTAAAGGAAGCTTCCAGGGAGCAAGAAGCTGTTGATTATTCTCTTGTTGTGCAGCACCCACACGCTGCGGATATACTGCTCAAGTCAGTGTAGGATAAGGGTGCACTTGTACGGCCTTGATCAGGCCTCCCTGATATCACTATTCTTTTGATACTTGTTGCAATTTGACCTTTGGGGCTTTCGTACTTTGTGAGACTATTGGCCCGGCTATCATTATTAAGTTGGGGTATTTACTGAAGCCAAGAATTGTGCTTGCAGCTCCTTCATGTATGGGTGCATTAAGTCCCTTCAGGATTATTACCACTTGTTTTAGATATTTTCTGCTTATCTCGCCTGAGGCTTGAGCCGGGCGGTCATTCTGCTCTCCTGCTAATTTTAAAACATTTCTGATTGTTGTTTTCACTTCCCCTCTGTGTCCTCTCCCCCCTGCACCAGCGCGCGGATTTAGCGCGACGCTGTGGTGTCTCTGCCGATTTCGGGCAGAGTCACAATTTTAATAATCACTGAATTTTTTAAAATCGATTGGTGCACTCCTCCTGCATAGCGCTACCCCCCACAGTCGATACAGCCGAGTTTAGGGTTGTTGAGGTGCTGGAAAGGGTGGAACTATTGCGGCGGCCATCTTGAGTAGGGCGATCCTTACTTAGGGAGAGAGGCAGCGCTATAAAAACAGTAGAAGGACTTTGGCATACCATTTCTGCTTATCTCGCCTGAGGCTTGAGCCGGGCGGTCATTCTGCTCTCCTGCTAATTTTAAAACATTTCTGATTGTTGTTTTCACTTCCCCTCTGTGTCCTCTCCCCCCTGCACCAGCGCGCGGATTTAGCGCGATGCTGTGGTGTCTCTGCCGATTTCGGGCAGAGTCACAATTTTAATAATCACTGAATTTTTTAAAATCGATTGGTGCACTCCTCCTGCATAGCGCTAACCCCCACAGTCGATACAGCCGAGTTTAGGGTTGTTGAGGTGCTGGAAAGGGTGGAACTATTGCGGCGGCCATCTTGAGTAGGGCGATCCTTACTTAGGGAGAGAGGCAGCGCTATAAAAACAGTAGAAGGACTTTGGCATACCATTTCTGCTTATCTCGCCTGAGGCTTGAGCCGGGCGGTCATTCTGCTCTCCTGCTAATTTTAAAACATTTCTGATTGTTGTTTTCACTTCCCCTCTGTGTCCTCTCCCCCCTGCACCAGCGCGCGGATTTAGCGCGACGCTGTGGTGTCTCTGCCGATTTCGGGCAGAGTCACAATTTTAATAATCACTGAATTTTTTTAAATCGATTGGTGCACTCCTCCTGCATAGCGCTACCCCCCACAGTCGATACAGCCGAGTTTAGGGTTGTTGAGGTGCTGGAAAGGGTGGAACTATTGCGGCGGCCATCTTGAGTAGGGCGATCCTTACTTAGGGAGAGAGGCAGCGCTATAAAAACAGTAGAAGGACTTTGGCATACCATTTCTGCTTATCTCGCCTGAGGCTTGAGCCGGGCGGTCATTCTGCTCTCCTGCTAATTTTAAAACATTTCTGATTGTTGTTTTCACTTCCCCTCTGTGTCCTCTCCCCCCTGCACCAGCGCGCGGATTTAGCGCGACGCTGTGGTGTCTCTGCCGATTTCGGGCAGAGTCACAATTTTAATAATCACTGAATTTTTTTAAATCGATTGGTGCACTCCTCCTGCATAGCGCTACCCCCCACAGTCGATACAGCCGAGTTTAGGGTTGTTGAGGTGCTGGAAAGGGTGGAACTATTGCGGCGGCCATCTTGAGTAGGGCGATCCTTACTTAGGGAGAGAGGCAGCGCTATAAAAACAGTAGAAGGACTTTGGCATACCATTTCTGCTTATCTCGCCTGAGGCTTGAGCCAGGCGGTCATTCTGCTCTCCTGCTAATTTTAAAACATTTCTGATTGTTGTTTTCACTTCCCCTCTGTGTCCTCTCCCCCCTGCACCAGCGCGCGGATTTAGCGCGACGCTGTGGTGTCTCTGCCGATTTCGGGCAGAGTCACAATTTTAATAATCACTGAATTTTTTAAAATCGATTGGTGCACTCCTCCTGCATAGCGCTACCCCCCACAGTCGATACAGCCGAGTTTAGGGTTGTTGAGGTGCTGGAAAGGGTGGAACTATTGCGGCGGCCATCTTGAGTAGGGCGATCCTTACTTAGGGAGAGAGGCAGCGCTATAAAAAGAGACGGCCATGACTCCGCGCAGCGGACGCGATCAGCGGGCGCGCCGGAGTCGCGCCGGAGTCAAGCCAGAGTCCTGCCCGTCTGCGCCCGTCCGCGCACGGGCCGGGCATAGGGCAAAGGATTCTGCTGGAACCAATAATAGATACTACAGCAGGCAACAACTATTAGCACTAAAACCAGTCGCTGATTGTGAGCGCCACAACTTAAACCCTTCAGATTGGACAGGTCCGGTGAGCTGCCATAAATGTCATAACGCTTTTTCATGGTCTCAGGTATCCACCCTCACAACACTTACTGCTCCCTCCCATACTATAAAGGCGGGTTTAATTAATGCCAGGTCCTTACCGAAACATGCTCTGCACATACATGACCTCCTTACAGATGATAACCTAGATTGTCTCTTTATTACTGAGACTTGGCTTAAACCCTGGTGCACTCCTGATCTGGTACATGCCCTACCTTCAGGGTATAGTATCCAGAGGGTGGACAGAGGTAACGAGCAACGGGGGGGGGGAGTGGCCATTATACACAGAGATATCATTGGGTGTGTAATGACAGAACTCCATGATATAAAGGATGCGGAAGGGATGGGTTTCAGTCTGAAAATCCACGACAACTTCTCTTTCTCTGGGGCCCTCATCTACCGCCCTCCCGGCACTAGTACTGACTTTTTGGGAAGCCTGGGAGAAGCGTTAAGTCCATTGATACTCAGATACTCAAACTTTACCCTGCTGGGGGATGTGAACATTCATCTGGAGTCCATAACTGAGGCATCCACTGCCTCCTTTAGGGAAACCATGGAAGTGCTGGGCCTTAAAATATGTGATACCCCAGCCACCCATGAGGCGGGACACACGATTGATTGTATTGCCACCAACTCAGATACCTTATCAATAGGTCTGCTGAAACCCCAAACATGGACTGACCACGTACTGATATCTTTCTCAATCATACCAGAATCAAATGCCAACAATAAGCATATTGGTAAAAATAATCAGCCCACACAAGAGGATTGGAAAGCCACCATGAAGCACCCCGAATTAATATCTATAGCCACAGAGTGCAAACCTAAGTCAATAGGACCCCCAAATTTAAACACCTTTAGGGAATGGATGACGGAACTAAAAAACATGACTGGACAGGGTAGATGTAAGCGTAAACCCGGAAATAAAAAGAGATCCGCCCCCTGGTTTGATCTAGAGCTCAAAAATAAACAGGGTGAACTTAGACGGGCCGAACGTAGCTGGCGGAAAAACTACCTAAGCACAGAACGCTGTAAATATAAAAAGACCAAGAAAGCATACCACGCACTAATCAAACAAGCCAAAACAAAGTACTATACATCAGCTATAGCAACAGCTAATAGTAAACAGAAAACAATCTTTAATATCGTTAAAGACTTCAGTAAACCTAAATGTCTCTTGCAGGACATCCCTCCTTCACAATCACTTTGTGATTCCATCGCAGACTTCTTTGAGGGAAAGGTTAAGGGTCTGACGAAGGACTTTGAGGTTCCCACCC
Organism: Lissotriton vulgaris; assembly: GCF_964263255.1. Classification (NCBI taxonomy): domain Eukaryota; kingdom Metazoa; phylum Chordata; class Amphibia; order Caudata; family Salamandridae; genus Lissotriton; species Lissotriton vulgaris. The sequence goes on from NW_028254972.1 coordinate 27,017, forward strand.
TCGAACACATTCATGAGGACGAAAATATTAGGCAGGAAGTCCCTCAGCTTACGGCTTTCCGTACAATCAGCCTGGAGGAGTCAAAACGGGCTATCCTAGCTACTAAGTCAGGATCACCGTTCGACCCAGGCCCTATAGGACTCCTTCATCTTATTGCTGATATTGTTAACTCGGACATAAACACTATCGTCAACAACTCTCTGTCCACTGCTTACGTCCCCCCTGAGTGGAAATTGGCAGCTGTAAAACCCCTACAAAAAAAACAACTCCCCGACCCCACCACACTATCTAATCTACGTCCGATTTCACTACTCCCAGCATTGTGCAAAATCACTGAGTCCACAGTGAACAAACAGCTGACACACTTCTTGGAAGAGAATGAGGCATGGCACCCTAATCAAGCTGGCTTTAGGACTCAGCATTCCACCGAATCGGCTCTCCTGTTCACCACTGAAACCATCCGCTCAGCTTTAGACCAAGGCAAGAAGGCCGTCCTGATACTATTAGATCTGTCGGCGGCCTTCGACACGGTCTCACATGCTATCTTAATAGACCGGCTAATAACATCTGGCATCAAAGGTATTGCCTTAGAGTGGATAAGAAACTTTCTTAGTGACAGGCGACAAGTGGTGACCTTGGGGGATTATCGTTCCAGTGAGAAGCCACTGGCAACGGGAGTACCTCAAGGTTCTAGTCTGAGCCCGACATTGTTTAATGTCTATACTGCACCCCTGATACAGCTGATATCGTCCTACGGCATAGATGTAATAGCATATGCCGACGATACTCAACTGATCCTGGTCATGGACAAAGAAAACCAGGTCTGGGAAGAAAAACTTAAGTGTTGCCTGATGGCCACCTTTGAGTGGATGCGGAGAAACCACTTAAAATGTGACACAGGCAAGACTGAGATCATGCCCATAGGCCCAAATAACGAATTCATCCCCAGACTGTGGTGGCCCGAGAATGCTGAAATACCACCTCACACTACCTCCTTGGCTCGTAACCTTGGGGTACAGTTTGACGCCGACTTATCTTTCAAACATCAGGCGGCAAAAGTGGCAGGCACCTGCTTCGGGGTAATAAAAATGCTCAGAAAGTTCTTTGACCTACTGCCCCTCGAAGCTAGGAAAACTGTCACGATTGCATTAGTCACATCCCGCATTGACTACTGCAACAGCCTGTATGCTGGTACCAATAAGGTGGTTACCCATGAACTCCAGATGGTACAGCATGCGGCGGCAAGGCTTGTTCTGAAATGGCCAAGAAAATCTTCAGCAACTAAAGCCCTCAATGTACTACATTGGCTGCCGATAACCAAAAGGGTCCTCCACAAAGTATTGACAATCACCTTTCGCGCGGTGCATAATTCAGGCCCAATGTACCTGAGAAAAAAATTTGTCAAATACTGTCCAAACCGCACACTACGGTCTTCAAATGCTAATCTCTTGACCATTCCAGGTTTCAGACTCAAGACCCGCGGGGGTAAATCCTTAGCGGTATTGGGTGCCAAGGCATGGAATGCGCTCCCCACCCCATTAAGAGCCCTGGACAAGGAATCTGATTTCCGTAAACAACTGAAAACCTGGATTTACAACCTTCCAGACTCAATGGCCAGAGCACTAGTATGACTCCGGTCTCAGTCTCCTTAAGCAGTAAGGCAACTTTTTTCACCTGGTTGACCCTTTAATGGCGCCGAGATGCTCCCTGGAGCGATTGCTAGCGCGGTATAAATGGACCTTACATTTACATTTACATTTACAAGGCACCTTGGAAAAAGATGTGGTTGCACATATGTATATGACTGACAATGATAGAATCATATGTCATAAAGGGGTCAAAATAAGTATTTTGATGATTATTTTTTGGTTTATCTCTAACGAGGGTCCAAGAGGCGGCCTTCTGCTCTTCCCCTGAGACATGTAAATGTAAATGTACAGGAATTTATATAGCGCAAATCACCACTGGTTTCTAAGCGCTTGCTTAAGGAACCCGTCCTGGTAATCCCCTGTGAGATAACCCCAGCAGGGTATCCACAAGGTGAAAGCCAGGCATCCCACCGCGAGGGGCCGTTGTGGAGATTAAGCAAGCTATTGCCCAGAGTCGCAGAGTGTGAACCCATGAATGAAGTAGGCACCGGAGCGAGAATTGTCGAGTCCATGGACATTTTAGGACTCAAGACCCACCGAGCCGGGAATTGAACCCTGGTCCCGGGCTGACCTCTGCTTCCAGGTCTGCCTGCTCTAACCAGTGAGCCACACTTCTCCACATGGAACCTTTT